>NW_024541797.1:0-12918 GCF_016758755.1 Suillus discolor
ATGGGGAAGTAGATGGTTTCAGCGCGACTGTCAACGTTTTTACTGCAATGAAAGAAGCACGTTCTTGCATGGCAGCCTTGTGGCGATTGGCCATGGGTGCGTGAGACCCCGTAGAATGGAATACAACCTTAACACAGACTCTATCTAACACTGGGCCAGGTGTTCATTGCTGCATGATATCGGTTATCGATCCTCCCTACTCAACGCTGGCATATTGACCACTGGAGTGTATCTGTCCTTGAGTAAACCAGGACCGTTGTAATGTACTATAACGATGAATGAGAGGTAGGTGACCGCAATGAATTGCATGCAATGATATCATGAGATACCTAGCTATATGTCCCAGATTACAGATTGGAGTCCGGAATACAAGTGTGAACAAAATGTTTTCGATGGAAATCATTGTTGACTGTTGTTGTGCAAAGGCGTTGTACCTGAGAAGTTCGATCGTCACTACCTCCTTCAACAATCCTGCGGGCTACATGCTGCTCAACACAAAAGATCTTGAGGGTTGCTGTGGGACAATAAATTAAAACGCCCCTTCCACGCTAGGGATTTGGCCTCTGTCGTCGGAGGGTCTCGCGTTTCTGAATTGTAAACACTTAGTAGGGGCGCACATCCTGCCAGAGATAGTATTATCTTGATCAAACTGGTCTCGGGCTAATTCATCTCAAGAATCCCCCGCCGATTTAAAGATGTATTCCAGATCCGACCTTCGATCATACGACGTAGATCGGTCTATACATGTCCTGAGGATATAATTATGGCGTCAGCTGCATCCTGAGGTACACCACGATACACATGCAAAGATGGCTCGTCTCTGCTGCAAATCGTCCAAAGCTCGATTCACAGCGAGCGAAAGTCAGAATGATACTTATATCGTCATTCGCGCGCCCGAGGAAGTTGTTGTTGTACTCATTCAAAACTTCTCGTATATCATCCAGAACTTTGAAATCATCTTTCTTTCTGCGAGATTTGATCCTTCGAGGACATCGAGAATCTGCTCCAGGGCGTTTAACCTTTTGAGATATTATAGTGCTGATTATGTAATCGATATTTCCATATTTATAGCCAAACCTTCCTCGATCGACACCACAGGCTCCTCGTTCGGCTGGAGACCATCCCAGATTTGCTCAAAGGTGTTTTGACCTTTGAGACAATATAGTCAAACATCAATTATACCATGCTGATTGGTTGTCAACGTTCACAAATTCTTAACAATATCGACCTCGATCGTATTCCTGTGTGCATATGAGTGTTACCGACAACTCAGTCTAGCTTGCCACTTACTCGTTGGTAGGAAGGCCAGTACCGACAGATGGGAGACTGGGTCGTGATGATGCGTTTGTTATGTTTTGAGTTGGGGCGGATGGGAAAGTAGGGAGAGAGAAATGGTAAAAATGTCTAGTTGGTGCTTTGCGCATAAAAAGCCCGTTCTTGTTTGATGCCAAAGCCCTTCAGCCGATTGCTCCGGAACACGATTGCTACAAAATCAAGTCCTGGGGGCTGGGCGTTTTGGAACCTGCCGAGACGCTCATCTTGAGAGATGAGCATGGCACACATTCCTGATTCTCAAAACCGCGCAAAAAATAGACCAGGGCTTGAAGGAAGTGAGAGAAATGGTGATCGGAACTTCGGAAGTATATAACTTGCTTAGTCGCTGTGCTGGCGTCAACTTTGACACAAAAGCATGCTCGTATCTGGGGCCAAAGCCTGCAGTAGGGCAAGAGGTCTTACACAACAAGGCGGAACCACCTACGCTGTCTTCCGAAGGATGAAAATTAGCACACGGTTTTCCCTAAATATTCATTGTGATTTTTCACAAACTAGTGCAAGTATAGGTAATGACGATCAAGCACATACATGAGAAAGGAAGTAGAAGATCTTCGGAGACGCACGCACGATGCTTCGCTATCGAAAGGAATTTCGATACGCAACCAAACTCGAGGGTTCGATCCGTCCCCACCGTTCGAGATAACGATGTATGTAGCACGAAGCCTCGTGGGTGGTTCGCAGTCAATAGTGCAACGAGTTAAAAGCTCATCCGAGTCGCTATCGTGACGTGATGGAGTTGAGCAAGTTGTAGTCCCGTTGAACCAACCGCCTGGCTGAGGTTTTGATTGAACGTCATCAAGCCTTGAGCAATTGGGTTGGCTCGTAGTTCATCAAGGCGTGTATTCCGCTCCAACCAGGTGTACTCACTCGGTGACTTTGTATATGAACCATCAGTCCGCATGCGGCACACGACAGAATCAATATTTTACCGCTCTCGTGGAGTAAGATGAAAAGGCTTCCTGTTTGAGAGATCTGCCACTCGCAATAATAGATGATACTGGATCAAAGTCCTTAGCTGCGATATAATCGCATACTTGGAACACAATGAGTGGGGGCTGAGAGCGCAGTGCGCAGCATGGTGGTAGAAAGTAATAGGCCATTGTTTTCCATTGTTGTGCAAAGGCTTTGTACCTGATTACATAACATTTTTATTGTCTCAACGTCCATTGTGTGATTGTCTTCCCACGTGGGAAGACAATAGTGAAGCGGAACTAAGCCACAATTGAAACAACAAAAATGCGGAATGGCAGACTGGCTTTCGACGTTTCTCTCCCTTATACCATTCAGACGATTGCAGAGGCGATTTTATCGCGTAGAACGACGATGAAGAACCATGATCCAACATCAGATCCTTCAATTCGGTCAACAATTCATTCGGCTTCTTCGTCGACACTTGATATCAAAAATGACTCCAATGTCTCTGAGACAACATCAATTCACGATATCCCTAACATTCATGCAGCACCTGTTCCATCAACGAAGCTGCTGTTCTCATTCCTCACCCCGCGAAGGAAGCTGGTTCTTCTAACACCGGCCGTTTTGTCTTCTGTCGCTACCGGCGCCATCGCTCCCCTTATGACTTATGCCGTCGGGCAGTCATTCAACGCCTTTGCCGCTTTCCCATTGACACCCAACCCACCGCAATCCGCCAAGGATGCGCTACTTCATGGTGTGGGCATTGCAGCAATTGAACTCGTAGCACTCAGTATTAGTGCGCTCGTCATGAGTAGCATCACGAGTAGCTTGTGGATTTCTACTGGGGAGCACAATGTCGTGGAGCTTAGACGGCTCGTATATCAGTCTGTTGTCAACAAGGAGATGTCATGGTTCGATCTCCGGATGGGGGTCGACGGTCTGCACCTGCGGGCCAAGTGCAAGACACGTCCGAAGATTTCCCCGTAGGCGCTGGCGGCCTCATGGCCAAGTTTGCTAGGTTAGCAATTATTTTGTCTGTCTGAGCCCTTGATTCTGAGTGTCTTTCATAAATCCAACAGAGAAACCGACGACGTACGCGCAGCCTCGTCACTAGCAGCAGGCCAGCTGCTTCAATATCTAACCACCACCATAACGAGCCTTGTGCTCGCATTCGTTTGGTCACCGCTCCTCACCCTTGTCATTCTCTCAGCCGCCCCCGCATTAATCATCATTCAGGCATTCTCTCAAGTTCTAGCGGGTCCTCTCCTTACTCGTGAGCGCACCTTTACTGCGAGTGCCGCTACCGTCGTCGAGCGTGCCGTGTCTGCAATCGCCACTATCAAAGCGTTCAACGCAGCTACACACGAGACTCGGGTACTTTCCCGTGTGCTCGGACGCGTAAGCGCAGCTGCGAATGGACTTGCAGGAATCTGGGGCCTCACATGTGGCTTGAGCCAGTTCGTCACAATGGCAATGTTTGTACAAGGATTCTGGTTCGGAGCTCACCTTGTCCGCGAAGGCAAGAATACACCCGGTCAAGTCATGAGCGTTTTCTGGGCATGCCTTATCGCAACGAGTAATCTTCAAATGGCTGTACCCCTTCTTATCACCTTCATGAAAGGCAAGGTCGCCGCTGCAGAACTCGCAGGCATGATCTCCGAAGCACATCAACCATCCTCAACGCGACGTTTACAAGAACTCCGGAAAATACAACCAAAGTCGTTTTACGGCGAACTGAGCCTGACTGGCGTGTGCTTCGCATATCCCGCACGACCGGACGTTCAAGTACTCCGCGATGTAACCATGTACCTCCCCGCACATGAGACAACATTTATTGTTGGATCAAGCGGTTCTGGAAAGTCCACCCTTGGCGCAATCTTGATGGGCGTTTACAATCCAGACTCTGGCTATGTTTGTCTGGACGAGCAGGATGTGCGATATATTGACGCCGCGTACGTGTCGGGCTGCATAGCCGGCGTAGCGCAGGGCGCATCGTCTGCACCTGTCTTCCCAGGAAGCCTTCACGAAAACGTGGCTCTTGGCGCAGTGGGAAAAGGCAAGCGATCGGAGGACGTTAGTAGAGCAGAAGTAGAAGAAGCGTGTAGAGTTGCGATGCTTGAGTCTTGGGTGCTTGGTTTAGACCAAGGCTACGACACGCTATTGAGCGGTACTGGTGCGGAAGGCATCCAGTTGAGTGGTGGACAGCGCCAGAGGCTCGCAATCGCGCGCGCGCGGATTCGTGACCCCGAGATATTGATTCTCGGTAAGTTTTGCATTTCTCTCGTTTATCTGGTCTCTTAGTTATGTTCTTTTGTTTCAGATGAAGCAACATCCGCATTAGACCCCCGACTCGCGCACTTATTTTGGCTGCTATTCGGAGATGGCGACAGGACCGCACGACAATCATCATTACGCATGATGTTGCTGCAATCGAAGAGACTGACTTTGTCTACGTCATGCGGGAGGGTTCCGTGGTCGAGCAAGGCTTTCGATCAGACCTCGAGCACGCAGATGACGAATTTGCTCGCATGCTTCGTACAGGCGGGCTTGCAGTTGAAGATGACCTTCCTGGGTACGATGCAGTCGCAGCGATCCTCGCAGGGGAGGAGGAAGAAGAGGAGGAAGAGCTCCCAGTTCACGAACGACACATGAGCATAGCTCCGACATTGGGCGGCATGCGTCCCGTCACGGCGACGCTTGGCAACTGGATGTTCGATGTTGTTGCGGAACTTACGAAATCGAGTACAACACCACCACCTCTTCCTACAGCAGCAGAGAAAGACAAGGACTGGCGGATGAGTCGATTTATCCCCCCTAGTGCGTTACCCATAGAAGAAATACCGGAGTTCAAGGGTGGTGCTGCAGGGAGACAACGGAGACCGAGCAGTATGTCGATATTCATTCCCGAAGTCACGGTTCCCCCTCGCACATACGGCGGCCATCGTTTTAGCTTGCAGTTCACCCCTACCTCCCCGACACTTTCACGCCCGAGCTTCTCTTTCCCAGAGCCGGTATGCATGGTCGAAGATGATGAGGAATTCGAGACTGAGAAGGAGGCGTTGAAGCGCAGCGCTGAAGAAGCTGCGAACAGGAGAGAGCGCAGAGAGCGCAAGCACCATGGCGTCCTACAGAGTATCGTCGTGCCTTCGTCTGGAAATGAAGACACCCAAAACCCATCGAACCTTTCACCAGCCCCCGGCCTTTTCGCCCTTCTGCGCGCTGTGTACCCCACCATTCCCAACAAGCCAATCGTTTTCGTCGGGCTCACCATCTGCTTGCTAAGCGGGGCGATGACGCCCATATTTTCATTCCTCCTTTCCAAACTCATTGTTCTAGTCTCGGCTGGTGGTTCAGATGCCAGCCTGATCAACTCCTACGGTGGCCTTGTCCTCGGAATTGCAGCCCTTGATGGGCTTCTTCTTGGTTCCAAATTCTTCTTTATGGAAACCTCCGCTATGCGTTGGGTCACTCGCCTCCGCGACATCGCTTTCTCGCGTGTTCTCAGTCAGGACAAGAGCTGGTTTGACCGTCCCGAGAATGGCGCAGCTAAACTCACTCAAGTCATCGTGAAGGATGGCGATGACGCTCGTACATTGATTGCTGTCGTGGTAGGCCAGATTGTTGCTGTTGGCACGATGATGATAGTTGGCCTCCTCTGGGCGATGGCTTGGGGGTGGCAATTGACATTCGTTGGGCTCGCTATTGGGCCTGTGTTTGTTGGAGTCATGGGTCTTCAGACTAACCTTGTGGCAAAATGCGAGATACGCAATAAGCGGGCTCGTGAGGAGGTTGCCAGGGTGTACTACGAAGTAAGTTTTGTCATTACCTGATGTTTCTCGTTCTTATTTGTTGTGTAGTCTGTTCTCAACGTCCGTGGCATCCGTGCTATGTCTCTTGAGCCTGTTCTTCAGGCTCAGTTCGACAAGGCTGCCTCACAGTGCCTTTCCACTGGGGTCCGCGGCGCTTTCGTTGAGGGGTGCTCTTACGGTGTCGCCAGCGCTCTCATCTACTTAGCAGAGGCCCTTCTTTTCTACGTTGGCGCTGTGCTGATCGCCAGAGGCACGTACACATACCTCCAGATGTGTCAAGTCCTCAACCTTGTCGTCTTCACCGTCTCCATCGGCTCCCAACTCATGTCCTTTACTCAAAAGATTGCCAAGTCCGTTTTGGCCACGCACGATTTGCACGAGCTCATCAAGCTAGACACGACGAGCTCCGAGTCTCAGGGTATCCTCCGTCCGAGGATCGAGGGCGATCTTATCTTCAACAATGTATCATTCTCTTACCCCACCAACCCTGATGTCTCTGTCTTGAATAAGATGTCGATGCGCATTGCAGATGGAGAGTGCGTAGCGATTGTAGGTGCTTCTGGATGTGGCAAGTCAACCATTGCGTCGCTCCTCCAACGCCTCTACGAGCCTACTTCGGGCACCATTTCGGTGGGCCTCAATGAACTCCGTGCAACGGATATCAACTATCTTCGTGACCATGTTGCCGTCGTCAGCCAAACCCCCAACCTCTTCGACGCCAGCATCCGAGAAAACGTTGCCTACGGACGAGTCGGCGAGGACAATGGAATGAGCGATGCAGACGTCGAGCGCGCTGCTCGTGCAGCGAACGTCCACGAATTCGTGATGTCATTGCCACAGGGCTATGACACACTCATCGGGGAGAACGCGTCTCTCATCTCAGGTGGACAAGCGCAACGTTTGCAAGTCGCACGCGCACTCGCACGACCTGCCAAGATCCTAATTTTGGACGAGTGTACTTCAGCGCTCGATCCTGCCAACCAGACGGCTGTCCTGGAGACAATACGAGCTGCGAAGGTTGGGCGGACCACTATCATGGTGACACACAAGGTTCCCGTGATGAAGATGTGCGACCGTATTCTTGTCGTCGAGGATGGCCAGGTGCGCGAGCAAGGCACGTATGAGAGTCTCGTGGAGGGCAAAGGCCTCTTCGCCAGACTTGCGAATGGCGGTGAATGGGTTAGCGAGTAAAGGCTCGCTAGCTGCTGTATTTGTTTCTTTTTGCCATTGCATTCTCTTGTGTTCTAACGGCTATGATAACTTACTGCCGTGATAGCTATACCTTCGACCTTCACTGTATTTTTTTGTTTGTTCTCTCTTCATCTGCTTTATTGACTGGGCACAAATGACATTTCACGACTACGCATTTGTAGTACTACCACAATCATTATTTACTCATCTGTACTGTAGTTACTATCAAAGGATTTACATGTTGTACAGTACATTGGCTAGCTACGTTGCAATAGAGTGAAGCTGCCGTAGTGATTCTGACCTGTTCCGAAATTTCCAAATCGAATGATATGTAACTCCCCTTCATGTCTTCCTCATCTGTCACAAATTCCTCCGCAGCGGATGAAACTCTGCGCGCTCAAATTTTCCAGAGACTACACCCTCGCGTTTATCTCGAAAGGTTTATTGCCGAGAAATCAGGCCAGATGGACGGACGTTCGATGAGTGGCGCAACGTTTCTGTGAATGTCGGTACGTGATTTATCCAACTTTTTGGTGCTTACGCCATGATGTGCTTGCTGCAGGATCCATATCAACGGCTGATGGTTCTGCTCTTGTGCGTATGGGAGACACCACGATTGTTTGTGGCGTCAAGGCAGAAATCGCAGAACCCGAGCTCGATCACCCTGAACAAGGTTTTTTAGGTGATTCTGCCACTCCTTCCTTCTACACACAACAGCAGGAGCTGATTGGTTCAAAATTTGCGTAGTACCCAATATCGATTTGCCTGCAATCTGTTCTCCAAAATTCAAACCAGGTCCTCCGACAGAAGAAGCTCAAGTCCTTTCTGATAGACTAAACGAAGCTCTCGTCGCGTAGGTCATCGCGCTATGTGTTTGTTTGGCTTTGAACTCTTGTCTTTTCTTCTTTCCTGACACAGCTCAGGCGTGCTTTCATTATCTTCGTTGTGCATCCACCCCGGACAAGCCGTTTGGACGCTCTATGTGGACTGTACATGTATAAATTATGATGGGAATGCGTTTGACGCTGCACTGCTGGCCATGTTGGGCGCCCTCAGAAGTAGTGAGTTCAACGTGCTAGAGGCATGCCACATAATTGATGACACGAGCTAGCTACGCTGCCTAAAGCCACCTACAACGAAGAAACTGGGCGCACGACGTGTTCGCGGAAAACTCGATCGCCGGTACAATTGACTCGAAATTTTGCTTCGTCGTCTTTTGGAGTGTTAGACACGTACGTTCTCTTTTCGCTCTTTCAAAGTTATGCACTGATCCTCTACTCCCAGATCGCACGTTCTCTCAGATCCCACTGCATTCGAAGAGCCCCTGATGGACGTCACGCTGACGGTTATCGTAGATGACCGAGGAGAGCTTATCAGTACTACTGAGTCAGGCGGTGCAATCTCGGAAGAGACGTTGTTGCGGTGCATTAATAGAGCGAAAGAAAGAGCATTGCAGCTCAAAGACTGATGGTACATGAGTCTGTGTGGAGACAGTTGTGAGTGAAGAATTTGACTCTTGTTGGCGTAGCCCTGCCATGATATATGAGGCGACAGCACCTTCACGACAGGAGGGCACCATCAATGGTCACGGATGTATAGTCGTTCCGTTACCGACGTCCTCGTGTGTTTTCGAACATCCGAACTTCGTCGCCGCCGATCTCAGTACTACCGTATATGAGTTGTCAACGATTTTCTCGCAATAAATCACGCTGGATTTATCATCTTATTACATTCTCCCGCTTTTTACTATTAGCATCTGCCGCGGACTGGCGGGCATGGTTTGGTGTGAGTATACATTATCATAACGGCGATCATAGTGATAGTTGATCCACGCGGTCCACCACGAGTCTGACCTCATCATCAATTTTTCCGTGGCCCGAGTGGTAACGGCGGCCCTTCAGGCCATCAGGGTTGGCTCAATACATGACTATTCGTCAGTCGGTTTTGCTTTGGGAGACTGGCCCCTTGACGATTCATTCGTGATGAGTCTGCCCAGATCTTGACTTAAATGCTCTCCCGCGCTGCGTCGGCGTAGGGATTCAGTGTCGGACAAAGGACCACTAAACTCACCCCATGGTTTGAAATTTGATGTGAGTATTTTCTTGATGAGAGTTTATAAGTGCGGCGAGCGATGGCGGGCATATAACATTACTCCCTCACTGAACATCACACCAATGCGGCCATATTTGACACACTTTGCAGTGCTTTACGCATTTCTGGCCAGCTTTGGTGTAGAGATTCATGCCCTCTCCCCGAACTATTCTGCATGCCAATTACAACAGAATGCCCCCTTGACTGGGTGCCCAGATGGAACGCTGTTTGTGTCACCCACAGATAGCAGAGCACATTTTAAAACTGTCCAAGCTGCTGTGGAGTCCCTGTGGGTACCAGCCAGAATTTGTCCTGTTTCATGTCTTGATATTCACAGACCAGAGACGGGCGACGCAATAATTCTGATTGGAGCGGGAGAATACTTTGAAAAGGTCAATGTTACGCGGTCCGCGCCACTCACTCTTCTGGTATTTGTTATTTTATCTGTGAAGTTTAATTACCAAGACATTTGTGTATAGGGCCAACTTGATCCTAACACTGCTCGCGACCCAGCGGGAAATGCTTCTCAGCGCAACCTTGTTCACATTTGGTACAATTTATACGTCCCTGCCTGGGATGACAGACCAGGACACTTCAACTCTCACCGTTGCACCTCTCCCTGGACAACAGTCAGGTAACACTGACTTCAAGGCGTATAATATCGACTTCGAAAATCGTGCTGTAAGCTTTGAGGTCTTTCTTGACGCACATCTGTACAATCTTAGCGATTCAGGCCAAGTACTCGATTTCTCAAGCTCTCGCTGGCTCCTTCATGTATTCAAATGCTTCCTTCTATGGCTGCACCTTTGCCGGCTGGCAGGATACATGGTACACTGGTGTCAACGCATACTCATATGCTTTTGACACCATAATATACGGTCAAACTGATTGTGAGTTATGTGACGTTGATTCATGTGCGTTGCAGTTGCTAACACTGTGATGAGATCTTTTCGGATCTGGAATGGCGTAAGGATGCATCAATTTATGTATAAACACCCTGAGTAACTATTGGAATAGCTGGTTCCAAAACGTCATTCTGGCCAATCGAGCTTGTGGTGGTGGTATCGTAGCATGGGTAGGTACAGAAGGCACCAGGAATGGTGCATTCATTGCCGATTCGAAAATCATTCGGGTCAGTTTTTTCTTTTCTAGTGATCACTTGATCTGATTTTTTTTCACTATTCAGTCCCCAGATGCAAACAGCACCACCGTCACTGATAGCCGATGCTACCTCGGTAAGCTAGAAATGGAGAACACACTTTAATTGTAGTACTAAGGTCACTTTCTTCTCTATCTAGGACGCCCGTGGAATCCCCTGGCTATCACCGTATATTTGCGCACATATATGGATGAGAGCATTCATCCTAATGGTTTCACACACTGGTCCGGAAAGTAAGCACGATTGCAAGATAATGACACCGATCTCTAACTTATTTATGACAGAACGTCTGTTTCAAGCACTACATACTTCGCAGAGTATCGTTCGTCTGGTAAGCCTTGTGCCTTATGCTGCCGGTGTCGGATCCTTATGTCGCTTGCAGGTCCTGGAGGGAACACGTCGAAACGTTTACCCCAAGAGTATATCTTGACCGACGCGCAGGTGAATGAGAAATTCACACTGGAGTCAGTGTTCGCTGGTACACCAACGTGGATTGACTTTGAATATGTGGCGTAAGCGGGGTAGCTGCAGTGTTTAGCGGCGTTTAGAGTGGAGTTTGCCGGTAGAGAGTTATAAGTTTAGAGTGCGTTGTGTGGGAAGAGCAATCCATCGGATCCCATCCTTCCTCGAGTTTGAGCATCCGGTGCGAGAGCAGGCATAGCCCACTCCAGTGTATTAATGGATGTTGCCATGCTGTTCGTACTTCCAATGCTTGGATCTACGTTTTATTGCTCTGTATCGCTAGACTTTTGCGAGTCGTGAGCTATTTACCTTAGATGATTGCCCGACCGGCCGAGTCGTACCGTATTACAACAGCCGTCCATCATGATGCGCACTGTCCTTCGTCGCAGCCAGAGTCCAGGAAGAAAGGCAGTGTTGAGCAGTAAGAAACTGAAGTATATTTGTTCATCGAGATGGCGACTAATACTATTCCCGGCCGTCGCTGATTTCTCTTGCGATGGTGAGTTGGTGGCTTGATGTTGATGATTGATCATAAAGATGCCCACTGGCAACTGATTCGAGTGAGTGCTGTACATTCCTTGCTAAAGTCAACAGTAGATTTTCATCCGCATACCCTCGAGGTTCAGAAGCCCCCTGTCCTCCATTACTAAGAGGTCGGCTGAAGAAAAATGGACATGAGCGCATTTACCTATTCGAGCGCCAAAACCCATTTCCTTACATATGGTACATGGATAGAACGAAATAATTTCTACTTGATTCCTACTGCAAGCACCGGATCACGCAGTGATTATACAGAACCCAGATTGGTGAACAATGACTATACATGTTTGAAGGAGTAGATTTCCAGAAGACAAGGTCCTCAGAAGAAGAAAAAGCAAGGGGATCGGAGACAAATTCCTATACATATGATATCTTCAATCCATACGCCCATTTGTCGTCATCATCTCTGTCAGCTTCGCAACTTTCATTCGGGGAATAAGTTCAATTTCAAATGGCGCTGCATGAGCAATAACCGCATCACTGAAAGCGTGTGTGTTGATTGGGGCGCCAGGTCGTTGAGCAATGCGGAAAGACCACAAGAGAAGGGCGAGGTTAATGTACAATGAGTGATTTGCGAGGTGCATGCCGGGACATACACTTTCAATGGCACATGAACCTCATTGATCAGTGTCGAAAAAGGTAGGCACGACTTACCGTCTACCAAAGCCATATACGATGAACTTCATATCATCCTTAAGACGGCCTTCTGAATCAAGCCAACGCTGGGGATTGAAAACATCAGGATCTGGGAAGGCGATCGGATCACGAGAAAGAGTCCTGAAAAGTACGCTCAGTGAAGCGATGTACACCGCGAAGCAGCACCTTACCAATGGCACCCATAGACTATTGCACCCTTTGGAATGCAGTATCCTTGCTTATCACACACAGACTAGAATTAGAACGTGGATTATAACGAATTCGAATTCAAGACACTGACCCAAAAATATCTTTAGTTGCACGGTGGGGAAATCCTGAGGCGCATGTCAGCATCGTGCAGGAATGTGCCGAATTTGAAACTCACCTATACGGACGATAGGTCTCCATCTCAAGGCTTCCAACAAGAACGCATGTAATTGAGGGAGCGAGCTCGAGTCTTGAAACGTCGGCGCTACCACACAAAATTGATCAAAAAATCAACCTCTTCATACCCCTTTGGCATACCTCTGTCTGACCCGATGACCATATCGAGCTCTTCATGTACTTTTGCCTGAGCCAATGGATGGCACGCCGCAGCCATGATGATAGCGGTTTTCCAACAGCGGTCTCAA
This sequence comes from Suillus discolor, assembly GCF_016758755.1. Classification (NCBI taxonomy): domain Eukaryota; kingdom Fungi; phylum Basidiomycota; class Agaricomycetes; order Boletales; family Suillaceae; genus Suillus; species Suillus discolor. The sequence continues at coordinate 12,771 of NW_024541797.1, forward strand.
CAAAAAATGAGTAAGCTCGCGGAGATGATAAGTTACCCGACTTGCTGTATCAGATCCCGCCGCAAAGAGTGTTCCGGCAAGATACGACATCTCATCTGTAGAGAGTTGGTGTCCTTCTGTGTTCTCCAAAAGTGTCTTGGTAAAAGAT
>NW_024541798.1:0-12902 GCF_016758755.1 Suillus discolor
ACAAATCAATCTGTCAGTGGACTTCCAATTCCCAGGACAACTCTTGGAGACCATGAATCATCTGGAGACTTCCTGGCCTTTAGACGATATCTGTCGGTGGTCATGCCTGTTGTTGATAGGAACCTGGACTGGTGTGCGCCGCTACAGGACAATGCACTGATTCCCTTCGTCGTCGAGGGCCGACTCTGTAGTCATGCAACCTCCAGCAAAATTTTCCCATTTGCATAAATGAATTATTGGACCATGTGTAACCACCCAACGTGCTTCATAAAATGGCTAGCTTCGTCACTGCTTCGTCTTGTTAATACTGTCATGGTTTCGGGCCGACTTGACAAATGATCCCAAATGATCAATTCGACAACTCGATCATTCATAGGCCCGGGGCAACCAGGGACCAATATTCTCCTCAGCAACACCGACCTGACGCTGACGTTCTGCTGAGGTGTATTCTTGATGACCGAACATTCCTACGGAAATGAACGTGAGGTAGTAATGAACCAATGACCATAGGTAAACAAGCGAATTGTAATACCACCTTGGGTTAAAAAAACAAACCTTGTCACTGCTGTTTTATCAGCAAGTCGAATCCTTGCATTTGTGATACCTCGGACCGCCAATATCTCGTCATCACTGTGCGAGAGGGAACGTTTCATACGTGGCCAAGGTGCCCAATATTCGCGTTCGAATTTCGCCAGCACATATATAATAGACCACTGGGTATGACATTACTTTCGAGTCAGCCATGTTCCCCGCTGCATCCTTGTTGACAATCATCCCCCTGGCTTTGTCAATCACGGCATCGCCCATTGAGGTTGTCAATTCCCCCATCACCCTCCCCATTGCCAGGAGTTGAATGTTTCCAATGGTACCATTAACTTCTTGCAGGCAGGATAGAGATCGCATCACTGCCCTCAAGGACCGCACCTTGAAGCACAGCGGCCATAACACTCCTTTGACCAATGTTGGTAATATATACCTCATAGCAGTTGGAGTTGGTAGCCCCCCCACAACCTGTAAGTTCAACACTGAGAAAATATGCGGCTGCTAATGTATTATTGAAGACAACTTGATTGTCGACACCGGTAGCTCGAACACATGGATTGGTGCCAACACTCCGTACGCAGTGACCAAAACCAGCGTCAACACCCGTCAGCCTGTGTCGGTCAGCTACGGTTCTGGCTACTTCGATGGTATGACATATAAAGATATTATAAGTTGTTGAAAATAATCATGATTATCTATAGGAAATGAGTACACTGACACCGTCACTCTCGGTAAGGGGCTCACCATCCCCATCAGTCGATTGGTGTTGCTGTTGATTCGTCGGGCTTTTCTGCTGTTGACGGTATCCTTGGCATCGGGCCTGTAGACTTGACAGCAGGTACCCTAGAAGATGAACCGTCAACGAAGATCCCGACTGTCACTGACAACTTGCATAAGCAAGGCACCATTCATCATGAGTTAGTTAGTATCTCTTTTGAGCCCACCACTTCGACGAAAGTCACCAATGGAGAGCTCACCTTTGGTGGAACTGTCGCTGACAAGCACGTCGGCCCCATCACGTACACGTAAGCTACCTCAGCTCCTAGATCAATCTAGGTTGATGGCGATTGTTATGTTTCAGTCCTATCACTAAGACCAACCCCGCATCGGGCTATTGGGGTATCGACCAGAGCATTTCCTACGGCTCCACGACGATCTTGTCCTCCACTGCTGGTATCGTCGATACTGGAACCACCTTTATTCCTATTGCCACCGGTGTGTATCTAGAGTGCAGCGAGTAATCATGGTCTAATCAGCGTTCGATAGATGCCTTTGACAAGTACAAGTCTGCAACCGGCGGAACTCCGGATGCAGCGACTGGTCTTCTCCAAATTTCCTCTGCTCATTACAAAGCCCTCAAGAACCTGAACTTCCATATTGGCAGTGTACGCCATTTCTGTCAGTCCTCGCATCCCTTGTTTACCATTTGCACAGGAAACCTACACTCTCACCCCTAACGCCCAACTCTGGCCTCGTGCTCTCAACACCGCCCTTGGTGGCAGTAGCAAGGCCTTGTATCTCGTCGTTACCAACATTGGTACGCCAAGTGGCGAAGGGTTTGACTTCGTTAATGGCTACGCATTCCTCGAGCGCTTCTACTCTGTGTACGATACCGCCCACTCCCGCGTCGGTTTGGCCAAAACCTCGTATACTGATGCTACCACTAACTGAAATGGAGCTGCCCAAGTACACAAAAAATTGGGTTTCAGGCGCAAAGTAGCATACGGATTTGATGGTTGTACGGACTCTTCCTAAGTAGGCTATGGAGGTTCATTCCTCGGTTGGGTGTGCAATAGCATCACATCTGCTGGTTAGGATGTCTTAAACGGTGAAATGCCAATCTCGTGATCCTTGTCAACTTACCATCACGGTTCTAGTCACCTGGAGGGAGGGACATGGCAGCTATCGACTGGGAGCTGCAGATAACGGCCAAATCACTGAATTTCCGTGTATTCATTATCCACGATGGGAACGCATGTAATTCAACGCGCTATCAAAACACGTGTGTATTCCTCTTCCGTTTTCACAACTGACGTGTCCACTCGTAAGTGAAACCATTCTCAACATGCACGAGGCCTTCTTCCCATCATTATCGTCCTCCATCCTGAAAAATGTGGATTCGCGACAATTCAACATCAGGTACTGTCTGCGTTCTCAGTGCTACCACTTCGTGTAGGTGTTTTAATTGATTGATTCCGACCTTTCCGCTTCATCTTTCAACAAAGATCATATTCTCAGCTCAAGAAGGCTCTGAACATTGCACATAAGGTGGGTTGTTCCTGCCTCGAGGGGTCGTGTGAGTGTCACCAGGTGCCAGCAGGAGCTAATTTCCATCCGAAAACGGCAGTACTGTGCCCCTGGTAACTTATCCAGCTAAGTTGATCACGACGTGTTGCTATCCTGCTAACCCTTGCAAACCAAAATGACCTCGCACTCCCTCACATTCGTCTTTCATGGTGCAACCGCGGACGGTTGTATTTGCAGGAATGGCAGATTTACCAGGGTTGTCTGGTGCAGGTCCTCGGGAGTCTTGGCTCGTAGTCGGTATTCCTATGTTGTGTTGTTGTAGTCGGTCCTCGATAGATGGAGCCGTGCCCTCCCGCTATAGAGTATTGACCTTGGTGTTCATGCCCGTTCTAGTGTGTACACTGTAAACGTAGTCGTGCAGGATGGGCTGGTGGCATCAGTAAATCACTGATTGGCCTCACTAAGCCTCGCAAGAGCGCAGGCTGTGCGGTTTATAGGATCTCCTAAACGAGAGTCCAGGAAGATCCAATGAATACTGCCAGTGCGTGAGAACTAGAAACAACAAGCTCCAAAACGAAGGTAGAGAGCTCAGAGAATCGAGCGAGTGTACGGATCAGGTGATGATATCGGAAACCGGGGCTTAAGCGATTACTTATGTAATCATCGTCTTCCGGGGTGCAAACTGAATGGTTGCTGCTTGTCCACTACCTATTAGGCCAAACGAATACCAACCAACAATTTGCCGGTGGACTTCCAGTTCCTAAACAAGACCTTTCAACGATGGGGAGCTCGCACATGACGTATCCACAATTGTACGTGGGACCATGATAGCATGAATCATTTTGAGACTTCTTGGCTCTTAGACGATACCCGTAGGTTACTATGCATTACATGTATGCCTGTTGACTATTGATTAATATTGATTCCCGATAGGAATTTGAACTCAAGACTGGTGTGTGCCGCTACAAGATAACGTTTGCAGTGTGCACTGATTTCCTTTGTGATCGACTCGGGCCGTGCTTGAGTTTCGTCACTACTCCATCTTATTCATACTATCATTCTATTTCATGGGTTTCGGGCCGAGTTGGCAAATGGCATCAAATGGCGTCAATCCAACAACTCAATCATTGATAGGCCTGATATAACTGCTCTCAGCAACACATGCTGTACCAACCTGACGATGACGTTATTCTTGATGAGCGCGCATCTCTACGGATATGAACGTGAGGTAAGTCAATGAACTAAGGGACCATGTACAAAACAAGCGAACTGTAAATTCCTGCCGCCTTCAAGTCAGAATGTCAGAAATCGATTTGGCCAGTCTTGGACAACGTCTGGGCCAAAGTCTCAACTCTGCCACCCATTTCCTTGCCCGCACCTCTTCCTGCTCGCCAGCCCTATATTGTTTGTCCGCTCATTGTCTAGCAATAACCGCTAATATGTCTTCGTTGCAACACAGACGAACACAAACATTTGTACTCCGCTTTGAGGTGCCGATGAACCTGCCGATGAGTCCCAGACCGGCCATTTCAGAGATGCCCTCCTTCAAGTTGGGTTGAAAATAACTTCTGTACACTGCTGTTTTATTAGGAAGTCGAATCCCTGTTCTTGCGATACTCGGACCTCCGCTATCTCGTCATCGCTTTTTCGAGAGGGGACGTTCCATACGTGGCCAAGATGCCCAATATTCGTGTTCGAACTTCACTAGCACATACATAATAGACCACCGGGCATAACATTAATTTCGAGTCAGCCATGTTCCCCGCTGCATCCTTGTTGACAATTATTCTCCTGGCTTTGTCAATCACGGCATCGCCCATTGAAGTTGGCAATTCCCCCATCACCCTCCCCATTGCTAGGAGGCTAAACGTCTCCAATGGTACCATTAACCTCTTGCAGCAGGATAGAGCTCGCGTGGTCGCCCTTAAGGACAACTCCTTGAGGCACGGCGGCCATCATAGCGCACCTGTTATCGACGTTGCTAATAAATACCTCATAGCAGCTGAAATTGGCAGCCCCCCCACAACCTGTAAGTTCAACACTGAGAAAATATGCGGCTGCTAATGTATTATTGAAGACAACTTGATTGTCGACACCGGTAGTTCGAACACATGGGTTGGTGCCAGCACTCCGTACGTGGTGACCAAAACCAGCGTCAACACCGGTCAGCCTGTGGCGAACAGTTACGGTACCGGTGTCTACTTCTCTGGTACGACATATGAAAATACCATAAGTTGTTGAAAATACCTATGATTATCTATAGGAACTGAGTACACCGACACCGTCACTCTCGGTAGGGGGCTCACCATCGCCAATCAGTCGATTTGTGTTGCTTCTATTGCAAGGGGCTTCGTCAGTGTTGACGGTATCCTTGGCATCGGGCCTGTAGACTTGACAGAGGGTACCCTGGTAGATGAACCGACAACGACGATCCCGACTGTCACTAACAACCTGCATAGCCAAGGCACTATTCATCGTGAGATGTTTAGTATCTCTTTTGAGCCCACCACTTCGGAGCCAGTCACCAATGGAGAGCTCACCTTCGGAGGGACTATCGCTAACAAGCACGCCGGCCCCATTGCGTACACGTAAGCTACCTCCTAGATCAATCCAGGCTAATAGTGATTTTTTTTTGATTTAGTCCTATCACTACCACCGAGCGTGCAGCGAACTATTGGGGTATCGACCAGAGCATTTCCTATGGCTCCACGACGATCTTGTCCTCCAATGCTGGTATCGTCGATAGTGGAACCACCTTTCTTTACATTGCCAGCGGTGTGTATCTAGAGTGCTACGAGTAATCATGGTCTAATCAATGTTTGATAGATGCTTACAGGATGTACATGTCTGCAACCGGCGGTAATCCGGATCCGGACACTGGTCTTCTTCTCATTTCTTCCACCCAGTACAATGCCCTCGAGAACCTGAACTTCCATATCGGAAGCGTACGCCATTTCCATTAGCCTTCACATCCCTTGTTTACCATTTTCACAGGAAACCTACACTCTCACCCCTAACGCCCAAATCTGGCCTCGTTCTCTCAACACCTACATTGATGGTAGCATCAACGCCATATATCTCATCGTTAACGACATTGGTACGCCCAGTGGCGAAGGATTTGACTTCATTAACGGCTACACATTCCTCGAACGCTTCTACTCTGTGTTCGATACCACCCGCTCCCGCATCGGCTTTGCCCAAACTCAGTACACTAACGCCACCACTAACTAAAATGAAGCTGTCCAAGTACACAAAGGATCGTTTTTCAGACGCGAAGCAGCATTACAAATTTGACGGTTGTACGGATGGTTCTTATGTAGGCCATGTAAGTCTTACTCCTCGATCGAGTCTATGCATAATTCGCAATAGTATTACATCTGCTGGTTAGGATGTCTAAAATAGTGAAATGTTAATTTCGTTCCTTGTCAATCTGCCGTTACGATTCTAGTCGCCTGGAGCGAGGAGGACATGTCAGCATAGACTGGGAGCTGCAGATGACACGGTGTTGGCAAGACCTGCGGCATCGACCCATTGCCCAGAGATTTCCTGCTCTGAAAAGTTCCCGTGCACTTCTTCTCTCTGACCGTAACGCCGATGTTCCCCAATTATATACGGTTTACCTTTGAATCCAGTTCCCTGATGATCGTGCTGCTCGTCACCACGACTGCCTCCCTGCCCGCCCTCCACTCAAAATGCACATTATCGGTACACTTTGTTTGCCCATATTACTGCATCCACTCTTTTCACGCACCACCTTCTTTTCCTACCTACGCGCCCGCTCCGTTCCCTGTCAGCATGTGCACAGTGCACACCTGTGATTTGTGGTAGACCATCAGGTGCAGCAGTACTACGGAGACCGTGTGAGGCTGGAGTTGGAGTATGTCACCCTTGGGGGCATTTGAGCAGCGTAAGATAGTTCAATTAGTTCTGGAGAGTGTCAGAGCCGAAAATATAATACAGTGCACTAAGGCGGTAATTGACACGTCATTCAGTAACGTTTAAACTCCGCTCGAAGCCCCAGAGTATGGAAAGCAAGAGTGATCAGCTCGTCAATCGAGTAGTCAGTATGCTAATTGATGGAAATCTAAGTTGTACAAACACATGTCGAACGATCTGTGTACGATTTGAATAGTACGTACGATGCTGCACGAAATTCAACTTCGACGTATCAACAGGTCACCTTTCCAGTAAACGTCAAGCTCCCCGCGCAGAAGACCATTGCATCACCAAGAGCTGCATTCCAGAAAACAGGGCCAACTTCCCCGGCGGTGTTGCTAACACATCGCGTGGATCCAGGGAAAGTAGCGCAAGGGAAAGGAAATGCACGAGGAGAAATAGTTCCGAGTGTGTGGGTGATAGTTATGGTGGCGAATATTGATTATGAGAGTGATTAGGCACAGGTGCGGGGGAAAGAGAGTTGAACTGAGTGTGCGCGTGCCACATGTCTTGCATCCTTCATGACTGATGCGAAGCAGGACGACGGAGACCACAGAAAATTCCGCAGCAGCTCACTCCTGAATACACGAAGTCTTCTGCTCCGCAGTTGAGCCTTGTGCTTCTGTTTGGATTGGTTGTGCTTGTGACGCTTGTGTCCCAGCTGGTTGACCTGATTGCGTTGCACTGTCGGCCTGCTTGTTGTTCGTACGTTGCATGGCTGCAGCCGCTTCCGCATCGGTTTCATGGACAATGCCATATCTCTGCATTGTATTTTAATGGAACAAAATTGGAGGGACAACGAGTCACTCACATCTTCATCTTGAGCAAGAGGTACATCGACGGTGCGCGTGGAATGTCCCCCGGAAAACAACTTGAAGTTGAAATTCCAGTGTCGGGACTGTCGTTCTATTAGTTGGGATGCATTTAGAGGTCGTGCGCCGAAATGCATGGAACTGAGCAAATGACGCCAACGAATAAGGGACGATGGGCTTGTGGGCGGAGCTGCATGACGAGACGCGTAATCTGATTCGTCGCCAAAGAAATTATTGCCCTGTATCTTGGTGTCAGGCGAGAAAGGCGAAGAAAAGAAAACACTGACATATCTTGCCAGTCCTGTTTTTTTGGCCTGCTAATTAGACGCAAGACGGAAGTCAAAGGTCTGACGAGACATGAAAAAAGGTGGGGTTACTCACAATTGGTGGACGCACAGCTCTCGGTACGGGCTGGACGTTCCTAGTAAAAAATGAGATGTATTGTGAAAGAGAAGCGGAAACTACTTGCGTTGAGCTTTGAATTGCCATCATCTGCGCCCTAGATGGCCAAAACATTTAGGAGAGAAATTAGACAACAAAGTGCATACGTACCACGACCTTGAGCGCTGCCTCCAGGCTCCATACATATATTTTGTGTCTAGTCCGGCACTGGCAATGTATTTCCATCGGGGGACATAGCAACAACCCTGAGTTCGTCATCATGCCAGAGTGGATCTCCGACTGCCTGATTGTTCTTGAGATCCCAGATGCGAACGGAGTAGTCAGCTGATCCACTAACAATATACCTTTCATTGGGAGTAAGGCAGAGGGATTGGACGGCGTAGGTGTGACCCAAAAAAACGACGAGTTCCTGTCCATCAATCGCCCGCCATTTTCGGATGGTGGTATCAACTGAGGCAGAAAAGATGTATGCGCCGTCCTTGGACCAACACAATGACATCACCGTATCGTCGTGTCCTTTGATCTCGATAAGCAGCTTGCCATCCATCGACCATATGCAGATTGGACCGTTCCCACCGCTCGTGAATTTGTCGCCTTTTGGGGAGTATTTCACGGCTTCAACCCATCCGTGACTGGTCTCTATGGGTGGTGCTATTTGTCGACCAGTATTTGGGTTCCAGCGTTGTATGGTGCCGTCTTCTGATCCACTTGCTATCTCCAGGGAATTGCGAGACCAATCAAGGCACCTCACTTGAGTATTATGCCCCTCCCACGGGTCGCCAATCATGCTGCCCTCTTTTATATTCCAAAGCCGCAGTCTGCCGTCTTCACTCTCACAAACGACCATTGTTTCATCTGGGGATACTACCATCGAAAATATCCCTCCCCATCGCTATTCAAAGGTTTTCCCACTGGCTCTCCGTCTCTTTTCCACTGACAAATCGAACTATCGTCAGACGCACTCATTATATTGCCACTGTTACACAAGTAGGCAAGGCCCCATATGCATCGAGAGTGACCCTCGATGACGCGCTCCGGCATCAAGCTTCCTGCCGGACGTTCTGGCTTTGGTTTCTTCCATGACGTGGTCCGAGTATTGTGGTTGACGAAGTAGGACCGACCGAGTGGTGAGATGTGCCATTCGCATCCAGGAACAACGAGATCTCCAGGATAGTCTATGTTCAACGGTGAGTTCGTCGCTCCTTGTGAGTTGTCACAATTTCATCCCTCACCTAGTCGCACTCCTGGTAAAGGTAGGTTTGACGAGGTCAACACGAGCGTGTCATCTTGATATAGTGTTTCACCATCCGACGAGGTCTTATACTGTTGCCACATCGGAGGAAGCGCTTCATTCCCGCCTGATTCTAATTGAGTAAGCTAGTAGGTATCACAAGGTAGTTGATCACCTTCCCAGAGTGCATCCTGGCGGTGCTGTGCACCATATAGTGGTAAATATTTCGCGCTTGTCCGATATATCGATGAGTGCAATGGCGCTTCTTCTCGTCTCGTTGACATGCTTGACTCGGCTTCTTCGTGTGGCATGACGAGGATGTCGCGTTGTACAGACAGACAGGACAGTGAAATACTGCGCAAAGTCAGTAACCGAGAGGAAGGAGAGATATGGGGCGAAAGTGATGAAGATATCTATTTGGGTTAGTTCTGCATGCTGTATTAGTTGCAGGCGCCTTGACACCGCATGTCAATGGCTGTGTTACCACCGGATCAAGTAGCCTCTTATCTTGGTCTGGTTCAAATTTTGAGGCAGTTGATACCGTCTCGTCAGCGAGTGGAATTATATGATGTTTGTTTGAGCTGGCACATACACAAAGGTTTGTTCGATCTGGATCAAGGTAAAGGCCAAAGTTTCTAGCCACGATATGTTCGTCATCCAAAGGGGTTGATGACTTCAAAACGAAAAACGACCACCGAGGTAAGTACTGATACTAATAGGTCCGTTCTGGATTGATTATTATGTATGTTGACCAAAGACCAAATTAATAACTTATGTGCCTCGGATTAGAGTATGACTATTACGATACTACTGCCTCAGGCGTCGATGGTGCAACTGTATCTTTTGTCAAGTCACTCTCCGGCCGGTACATCAGAGAATGATAAAATGCTTCCAGTAAACTAAATTTAAACTCCAGCTAATTTGCACTGCCACCGTGATGCGCTTGCACTGGCAGCTCAGCGCTACTCAGTAGCTAAGAAGGCCCCATGATAGACATTTTTGACCTCTAAATGGAGTATTCGACTGACGATGTCACAGCAGCAAGGAGTTTGCAGTTCGCTACGGTATGTCTCATTGTCGATACGAGTATGAATCATAACTGACAAGTCATGTATACCAGTACATATATAGTGCGTACTGTCTGAAAGTCATATTATTTGTCCTGATACCTGAGCTCAGCATCGATGGCTGCATTCTGGGTAAGCTTATCCTCATATATTCATGTCTGCTATCAAACTCCCTTATCCAGACCTATGATTATGCATGCTCACTTCATGAAGAGGTAATACACTTCTTCCATGACACGCCTTAGATTTATATGACATGCAAAGTGGTCATTTTTGCTTCGATCGCAATGGAACAAGATGAAAAGCTTGTATATTGTTACAAGATACCTTCCCTTTATCCTTCTCATCACAGATCTATATAGTGCGTTCCGCTCCAGCACACATCGTCCTGATTGATCGATTAACACTTGTTTTTCAGTGAGCTTTACCTCGAATGAGAACCCAGCTGTATGTGATGAGGTAGAGAGTTAATGAGAACGAACGACTTACTCCATGACTTCGCCAGAAATGCGGGATGTTGGCCAATATTAGCTCAGGTACGTGCATGGTACACTCATCTATGTACAGCCTTGCTGAGGGCAGCTCACTTTCTCTCGAAGGGTTCGGCATGCTATTAGCCGTTTGCTCCGAGTGTATCTCTCCTTCCTCCCTAGGATATGCATGTCGCTGATCCGATTCAGGTTTTTTCATCCTCAGAACATATGCGCTCTGGAACAGAAATAGAATCTTGCTCGCAGCCATCCTGGGCACCTTTTTCGTGAGTTTCCAATCCACTCACCATACAAGCTAGTGGTAAATCCATCAGCCAGTCGTTTCTCGCAGCATCCGTCAGCATTACCGTCGACACTACCGTCTCCGCAGCATGTATGCACTCTCATCTTCCCTCTGGTATTCCATGACGACTGAAACATTCTGTTCACATTCACAGATACGACTAGCCCGATCCCGGGCATCACAGGGTGCTACCAGAGTTCAACCAGTGACCAGATTTTTATCCCATTTCTTCTCTTTTCTGTGTTCGAACTGGGTAACCAGGAGCATGTATGTGTACAAACACGCGCTAACAGGTGTTCTCCATAGGACTAATGATCCTCACGCTCATACGCGCCATACAGAGCTGGCGGAGAAACTCAAGCCGTCTGTACGTTGTCCTGATGAACCATAACATATTCTATTATGCTTGCGCTTTCCGTGAGTTAACACTCGTACGCGCTATTTTTCTGTGCTCATCCATGGTCATTCTGTTTCTGAAGTATTCTCGGTAATGAACATCTTTACATCGCTGCTCCTCCAGGTACGTGAATATTCTAAAGGTCTTCTATGATGAGCCGTTGATGTTCTGCGCCCTAGGACACCTATCGGACTGTTTTGAATGGGTATGCACCTCCGCATCCTACTGCGCATTCCTACTAATCACACTCGAAATGTACACCCACGTGCAGTTTCCAGTTCCTGACCCTTGCGATTGTTGCCGTGCGCATGCACATCCATCTCTGGCAGACAAACCAACATCTAGTACGCGGCTCTAGTGGCCTGGTTCATATTCCATTGTCCGATATATCATTTGTGAATGTCACGGCGTGATGTCTCATCATGTGGTTTATCCAGTGTCGTTCATGGAGCGAGGCTTGGACCGTACAAGATGACTGGTGGGGGTGGGTTTGGTAGAGTTCGCTACGTGTTTAATTTACAGGATGAGTCTGTCGCGGGGCGGGTGGAGCACTTGATCTATTTGACAAGTGGTTTCAGCTGCTGCACATGATCATGTATACTACGACAAATTGCGCTTGATCACACAGTCATCCATGCATAATTATGGTATATCGTCATTCAGTACTTATCCTTTTTGCACACTCTGATCCTGTTTGTATTCGATCTCCTGTGCCGTTCGGATGTTCTAGCGGGTGGGTCATTACACTGGTACACTCAGATTGGTACAACTTCATGCTCGCTTCGATCACGCGTAGAAATATATCAATTTTGTGCGCCTGTACATGGGACGGAGCGAGCTATATGTAAGATACATGATGCGTAAGAGACAGTCAAGTCACAGGGTGTCTAGATGATTTTATGACTGACGCGAAGTGGGAGGACGACCAAAGTAACATCCGCAGCAGCAACAGGTAACTTCGTAGGAAAATTCTCCCCTCACACCGGTTGACTGATGTGTTTCTGTTGGCCGTGCTTGAGATGCTTGTGCCCCTGCTGGTTGATCTGATAGCGTTGCACTGTCGACCTGGTCGCTGTTCGCACGTTGCATAGCTGCAGCCGCTTCCGCATCAGTTTCAGGGATAATGCCATATCTCTGCAGTGTACTGTAATGGAACAAAATTGGAGGGACGACGAGTCACTCACATTTTCATCTTGAGCAAGAGGTACGTCGACGGTGCGTGTGGAATGTCCTCCAGAAAACAACTTGAAGTTGAAATTCCAGTGTCGGGACTGTCGTTCGATTGGTTGAGATGCATTTGCAGGTCGTGTGCCGAAATGTATGGAACTGAGCAAACGACGCCAACGAATGAGGGACGATAGGCTTGCGGGAGGAGCTGCATGACGAGACGTGTGGTCTGATTCGTTGCCAAAGAAATCATTGCCCTGTATCTTGGTGTCAGGCGAGAAGGTCAAGAACAAAAATGCACTAACATATCTTACCGGTCCTGTTCT
>NW_024541799.1:0-12889 GCF_016758755.1 Suillus discolor
CGCACTCATCGATATATCGGATGAGCGCGAAATGTCTACCACCATATGGTGCACAGCACCGCCAGGATGCACTTTGGGAAGGTAAGCAGGCAACTGGTGATACTCACCAGCTTATTCAACTAGAATCAGGCGGGAATGAAGCGCTTCCTCCTATGTGGCATCAGTATAAGACGTCCTCGGATGGTGAAACAGAATATCAGGATGACACGGTCAGGATGCTCTCGTGGAACCGACCTTTACCAGGGGTGCGACTAGGTGAGTCGTGAAATTGCGACAAGGAGCGACGAACTCAATATTGAACATAGATCATCCTGGAGATCTCGCTGTTCCCGGATGCGAATGGCACATCTCACCACTCGGTCGGTCCTACTTCGTCAACCACAATACTCGGACCACATCGTGGAAGAAAAGAAACCAAAGCCAGAATGTCCAGCAGGAAGCTTGATGCCGGAGTGCGTCATTGAGGGTCACTCCAAATGCATATGGAGCCTTGCCTATTTGGGTACTAGTGGCAATATAATCAGCACGTCTGAGGATAGTTCAATTCGTCAGTGGAAAAGAGACGGAGAGCCAGTGGGAAAACCTTTGAATAGCAATGGGGGAGGGATACTTTCGATGGCAGTATCCCCAGATGAAACAATGGTGATTTGTGGAAGCGCGGATGGCAGACTGCGGCTATGGAATATAGGGGAGGGCAGCATGATCGGCGACCCGTGGGAGGGGCATAATGCTGCAGTGAGGTGCCTCGATTGGTCTTGCAATTCCCTGGAGATAGCAAGTGGATCGCAAGACGGCACCATACGACGCTGGAATCCGGATATTGGTCGACAAATACCACCACTTATAGAGACCCGTCACGGATGGGTCAATGCCGTCAAATACTCTCCACAAGGCGACAAATTCATGAGCGGTAGTGCCGACGGCCCGGGTGTGATCCGCGTATGGTCAAGGAACGGCAAGCTGCTTATCGACATCAAGGGACATGACCATGTGGTGATCTCATTGTGTTGGTCCAAGGATGGTGCACACATCTTCTCGGGGTCGGGTGATAACACCATCCGAAAATGGCGGGCGATTGATGGACAGGAACTCGTCGTTTTTCGGGGTCACACCCACTACGTCAGATCCCTCTTTCTTACTCCCAATGAAAAATATTGTTAGCGCATCAAGGGACTGCTCCATTCGCATCTGGGATCTCAAGACCAATCAGCCAGTCGGAGATCCACTCTTGCATGATGACCGACTCTGCGCCGTTGCCATGTCCCACGATGGAAAATACATTGCCAGTGCTGGACTAGACAAAAAAATCTATGTATGGAACCTGGAGGCGGCGCTCAAACATGTTGTGGTACGTATGCGCCTTGTTGTCTAATTTCCCTTCCTAATGGTTTTTTGACCATCTAGGGCGCAAATGATGGAAATGCAAAGCTCAAGGCAAGTCTTTTTCTGCTTCTCTTTCGCACTACATCTCACTTTTATCAGGGACGTCCAACCCAACCGAGAGTCGTGCGGCAACCAATCGTAAGGAACCTCAGCTTTTCTTCGTTTGTCTTATGTCCATCTGCACTTTACACATAGGCCATGACCAAAAAGGCTCGGCGAAATACGTCAGTAGAATTTTTCGTTTTCAGCTCTTGCTAATACCGACTTTGATACAGCGCAATGATTTCTTCGGCAATGATTCAGTCGCGCTGGTTCCCTCCAGTTCAGCACCCAACCTACAGATACGCCTCGACCATCACCTCGCACATCCCGACATTCGAATTTTAGCTTACTTCTTGTAAGAAACTCCAGCCTCACCGTCGTTAGATCTTTGACCTCCTTGCCTCCATTCAGCCGAAAACTAGGATCGGAACTCGCTCACTGAGCAATACCCGTGCGCAATCATCACCCAATACCAAAGATAAAGCACCCACACCCCCTCAAATAGATGTTCGGAATATGTCCGGAACGGATGACAGAACAGCACAGAAACCGGCGCTACCGTCGAGTCTAATACTACTTCACGGGATCACGCACCATCTCCAAAGCAGACTCAAGCACCGTCACATCCACTACAAGATCTTACTGATGACCTACAGGGAAGATCACGCTATCCGATCACTTCTGGAGGCTTTGGAGACATCTGGAAGTGTGATTTAGTGAAGCCCGATATGACCGTCCAGGTATGCTCAGCTTTTCGCACTTCCTACTCTTACCATCCTGATGATGACCAAGGTAGCAGTGAAGACTATTCGCGCTTTCGAATCCGACGACGAGGTCCTGATGCGGAAGAATAGTAGGGTAATGTGGTCTTCCACGGCGTCACGTGTATCAGTATATCTAATGTTGAATCGACTTTAGAGAGTGCGTCGCGAACTCAACGTTTGGGGCCGTCTCAAGCATCATAGCATTCTTCCGCTCTGGGGAGTAGCGACTGACTTTGGACCATACCCCGCAATGATTTGCCCGTGGGCTGAACACGGAGCGCTCACGGGCTATCTTGAGAGGCAAGAAAGCTCGTTGTCATCTCACGATAAGTTTTCCCTTGTAAGCTGTGTATCTAGCATCTCCAGGCGCTTACTGACCTCCTTGCATTTGCCAGCTGAATGACATTGTTCTTGGATTGCAATACCGTAAGTTTGTCGTTCACTGCACCCCATTTCTCAAATGCTGGTGTTTGGTTCAGTTCACAGCAAATCAGTCGTCCATGGGGACCTGACAGGGGTGCGTACGTCCGCACACAGAAGGTTTTCATTATTCACGTGTCAACTCTCCAGTCAAACGTCTTGATTTATGGCAACGGTCGGGCATGCCTCGCTGATTTTGGTCTCTCCACCATAATCCTGGAGTTCGTCGGTACCTCATATTTTACGAGCTCCATCCGCGGGAATGTTCGATGGGTAGCTGCAGAATTATGTGAAGTATCGGAGGACGACGAGCTGTCGCTCAGCACCGAGTGCGACATATACTCGTTTGGCAGCATCACGCTCCAGGTTGGTATCTCGATTTCGAACGAAATACACTGTTCAATTCGTACATGCTCTAGGTATTGAGTTGCAAGGTACCCTACCACAATGTGAAGAAGGATATTGCGGTGTTAGGACAAGTCATCAAAGGGATAAAACCGCAACCTCCTAAGGAATCGCAAATAGCGCCTGGGCACTGGGAGTTCATGCAGCGATGCTGGTCACCTCGTGCAAGTCGTCCGTCGGTTGCAGAAATCGTGACGTTTATAGCATGTGAACGACAATCTGTGTCATCCTAGCTAGTCCCTCTGAACATATATACTGACAGTACCAGTGCTAGGATGTAACAAGAACTAAGTTAAGGTATCTATACAGAAAATGCGTTGTGTGGTCACCTGGAGTACTGTAGAGATACGACACTAGGTTCGTCACGTGCAGCCCGTGACGATGTCACGCTTAGTCTTACAGGTTCAAATGTCCAGGTGACCTGTGACCTTACCCAAATAGATTCGCCTGCGGATCGTAGTGCTTCGCCGCTCGCAACGCCGTTTGCAACCATCTGACATGCTGCTTCGTGATTCAAGCAACTTGCTTCAGTCTGTCATGGATTCGCCTCGCATAGCGCTGACTGGTAACGAGTGGAATTGGAGATTCGCGAGCCTCGCAAGTCGAGAGGCGTTGCAATATTTACATGATGTTCAGAAGAATGATCCAGCTGGATGGACGAGGATTGCTACTGCTCAGTACAAGACTGTCAGCGTTGACCAGGCAACAAACTCCGAGTCAGAGAACGAGGCCACTGATACTACCGGAGCCGAATCCCCCTTCGACAATGCTAGCGAGCATGACCTCGATGCCAGTGACGTGCCAATGGATGCACTCCTTGATCATATGGCTTCCGGGGGTGAACACGTCCGTTCTGACTGCCGTATCGATGCAGATGGTGGACTTCTGTGTTCAAACCACTCCGAAGTCTATGATGTGGGTGACATTACTGCCAAAGATGTGGAGAGTGGCTCGAATAGTGTTCTGAAGGTTGATTACGGGCGTGGAAAGCGTAGACGCATCGCAAATTCGATGTATGATGATTTCTGGTCCCATTAGCGCATAACCTATGTTTTTTTTCCCATATGTCACAAATTAGCTTCGTCCCACCAAAAATTCATGTGACAGTCACACCAAATAGATTCGATTCGTTAAGGGCTGTGACCTGTGACGAACCTAGTGTCGTATCTCTACAGTATTTTCAAATATGAGGAAGATCATTTTAAACTCCTCATTAGGAAGGTGTTGTGGTTAGTTTGGAAGGAGCTGACCGTTCATCGACATCCCCCTCGGAAGCACTCAGTTTGTCGTATCATTGAACACGGTGTCAACACAGTATATTTTCAGTGTCCAGCATGCTAGAAGCACTGCCTAGACTCTCACAGTCCTTCTTTGCTGACGAATCGCCATAGTTCTCCAGGCAACTCAGGGCTGACTGCGATCGAATCACACTTGGCGCGAAGAGTATGAACTTTTGCAGTGAGAAACATGCATATGGTCTTCACCTCATGATCATCAGCGCAGGGTAAGTGAGACTAAAAATCAGTATCAACTCTCACTGACAAGATTAGCAGCATGATCATGATGGCTGCTCGACTGTAGACCCTTTGAGACTAGTCATATATGAATCGAAACGCAGTCCAGCCCTTGTCCATTGGACAGCTTCATCAAACTTTCCGCCTGCCATCTCGATCGAGTACTCGGGGTCCTAGAATCCTGGATCAGTCATTTCAAACCACAAGCCACAGGCGCCCTCGTTTGCAGGCCAACGATACCGTAATCGTGCCTACATTCTGAGCACATCTGGGCGGGCCGTGTGCTCAATTCTTACACAGCATATCAAATTTGTTCAATGCTACTCGTAATTCAGCCCTCCGGCTACCTATTTACACCGCGTTGCTAGAAGTCGCCGCCAACAATGGAGAGCTCGAGACTTTGCGTCTATCCAGAAAAGATGTCGAGCAGTGGTTGCAAGGATGGGATATCTCTGGGGAAGAGCGCAGTCCATTCCTCAAGTCCATTGTCGATGCATTCATACAATCTGACCAGCCGTACGTGTTATTCCATCTGACTGATGAAGGTTGTGGTTGACATTTGACTCATACAGGGAAACTGCTTATCATTACACGCTTTCCTATGTTTCTTCATTACCATCCTCTTCGCCTGAAAGTCAATCCGCGGCGGTCGATGCCATAGCCTTAGCATTGTGCTTGCCCAGCTTATTCGACTTTGACCCATTGTTCAAGTTGGACGCTGTTGTCTCAGCAAAGGATCATGAGTTTTTCTCGCTTCTGCAGGTGTTGTTGAATAGTGGCCTACCAGAATTACATTCGTGGCTCGAAAGCCATCCCGCTGCTCTCGAAAAATATGGTAAGTCGATTCATTGAGATTGATGCCACATATTTGAATCATTTACGGGCCTGCAGAACTCGACCGAGCACAGCTCGAGCGGCAGATCCGTCTTCTGTCATTCGCGTCACTGGGTTTTGCACACGTCGGGCATGACTTGCCATATTCAGAGGTTTGCAGATTGAATTGAATGAAGTAGAGAAGTGGGCGATCGATGGTACGTCCTCTTGACAACCTCTCGTTTATAATAGTCTTCGAATAGTGATCCGTACAGTCTTCTTTCGGGAAAGCTCTCGCAGACCACTCAATCTCTACATGTTTACCGCTCGTCAGCGCGCACGTTTGAGCGAGAGCAATGGGAGGCACTGGAAAAATGTCTTGTTGCGTGGAAAGCGGGCCTAACGAGCCTCCGTGCTGGAGATTGTTACTAGTGCACAAAAGCGCGGCAACGGTTCGGGTGTGGGTGAAGTCGTGTAGCAGGTTACACAGACAGGCGAGGGCGTTCAGGTTGACGCCGCGTAGCCTACATCAGCGTTCTTCTGGTCAGTGAATAAAGGTCATGGTTGTTGACTGCAATTTGTGGGAAAGCCGACGAAATTCATTGTGGTCTATCTGAACATGACTTCGGTTTTGATGTCGAACGTTCACAACTCTCTGCTGATTAAGACGAGAAGACACTATTAACGCCCGGGGACGTTGATCATAGCAATATTGCGCAGCCAACATCAAGCGACTCCATCCCTGGGTTGCCGTCAGTCATGCAATCATTTGTCACTACTGCAGTGGTACTTTGCTTGAGAGTCCTGTTACACGCTACGCACATCGTACAGATTCAATGTGTATATGCACGCGCTCAAACAAACATCATATTTTTCCACTCGCTCATGAGACATACATAACAGATCAACGTACATCGAACTACCTCAAGATTTGAACCAGACCAAGGTAAGTACTTGATCCGGTGGTAGCACAGCCATTGACATGCAGTGTCAGCAAGGCGCCTGCAACCACAGCATGCAAAACTGACCCAAATAGCAGCTCTCTTCATCACCTTCGACCCGTATCTCTCCCTCCCCTCGATTGCCGACCTTGCGCAGTGTTCCACTGTCCAGTCTGTCTGTACAACGTGACATCATTTATCGATCAAGGTCATGCCACACGAAGAGGCCGAGTCGAGCACGTCGACGAGACGGGGAGAAGCGCCATTGGACTCATCGATATATCGGACGAGGGCGAAAGATCCACCACCATATGGTGCACAGCGCCGCCAGGATGCACTTTGGGAAGGTGAGTAGCCATCTGGTGATACCTACCAGCTTATTCAATTAGAATCAGGCGGGAATGAAGCGCTTCCTCCTATGTGGCATCAGTTCAAGACGTCCTCGGATGGTAAAACACTATATCAAGATGACACGCTCTTGATGGTCTCGTGGAACCGACCTTTACCAGGAGTGCGACTAGGTGAGGGATGAAATTGCGTCAAGGAGCGACGAACTCACCATTGAACATAGATCATCCTGGAGATCTCGCTGTTCCCGGATGCGAATGGCACATCTCACCACTCGGTCGGTCCTACTTCGTCAACCACAATACTCGGAACACGTCGTGGAGGAAACCAAAGCCGGAACGTCCAGCAGGAAGCTTGATGCCGGAGTGCGTCATCGAGGGTCACTCCAAATGCATATGGAGCCTTGCCCACTTGGGTACCAGTGGCAATATAATGAGCGCGTCCTGGGATAGTTCGATTCGTCAGTGGAAAAGAGACGGAGAGCCAGTGGGAAAACCTTTGAATAGCGATGGGGGAGAAATAGGTTCGATGGTAGTATCTCCGGACGAAACGATGGTTGTTTGTGGAAGTACAGACGGCAGACTGCGGCTGTGGAATATAAAGGAGGGCAGCATGATCGGCGATCCGTGGGAGGGACATGATGATGAAGTGAGGTGCCTCGATTGGTCTTGCAATTCCCTGGAGATAGCAAGTGGATCGCAAGACGGCACCGTACGACGCTGGAACCCAAATACTGGTCGACAAATAGCACCACCCATACAAACTAGTCACGGACGGGTTGAAGCCGTCAAATACTCTCCAGAAGGTGACAAGTTCATGAGCGGCGGGGACGGTCCGATCTGTATATGGTCAAGGAACGGCAAGCTGCTTATCGAGATCAAGGGACATGAAGACTGGGTGCCGTCATTGTGTTGGTCCAAGGACGGCACACACATCTTTTCCGGGTCAGCTGACAACACCATCCGAAAATGGCGGGCGATTGATGGACAGGAACTCGTCGTTTTTCGGGGTCACACCAACACCGTCCAATCTCTCTGTCTTACTCCCGATGCAAGCTATCTTGTTAGCGCATCAAATGACTACTCCATTAACATCTGGGATCTCAAGACCAATCAGGCAGTCGGGCATCCACTCTTGCATGATGACAGAGTCTTCGCTATTGCCATGTCCCCCGATGGAAGATACATTGCCAGTGCTGGACTAGATAAAAAAGTCTATGTGTGGAGCTTGGAGGCAGCGCTCAAAGATGTGGTACATATGTGCTTTGTGGTCTAATTTCCCTTCCTAACGGTTTTGATCATCTAGGGCGCAGATGATGGGAATGCAAAGCTCAAGGCAAGTCTTCTCTGCTTCTCTTCCACATTACATCTCACCTTTTATCAGGGACGTCCAGCTCAACCAAGAGTTGTGCGGCAGCCAATCGTAAGGAACCTCATCTTTTCTCGTATGTTTCGCTAGATTCTTAATGTCCATATGTACTTCAAACAATAGGCCATTACCAAAGGCTCGGCCAAATACGTCAGTAGAATTTTTCGTTCTTCAGCTCTTGCTAATCCGAATAGGGCAATGATTTCTTCGCCTATGATTCAAATCGCGCACTTCGTCGCGCAGCTCCGCCTGCGAGTTCGTCTTTCCTTCATTGGCGCACTTTAATTGGTTCCCTCCGGTTCAGTACCCAACATACAGATACGCCTCGACCATCACCTCGCGAATCCCGACATTGGAATTTCAGCTTACTTCCTGTAAGAAACTCCAGCCGCACCGTCGATGTGGCTCCCGCTCGTGATGAAGATGTGAGTGACTCGTCGTCGCTCCAAACTCGTTCCATTAAAATACATTGCAGAGATATGGCATTGTCCCTGAAACTGATGAGGAAGCGGCTGCAGCTATGCAACGTACGAACAGCAATCAGGCCAACAGTGCAACGCAATCAGGTCAACCAGCAGGGGCACAACCATCTGAAGCGCTGGCAGGAGCACGAGGGTCTCAAGCACGACCAACCGATACACACCAGTCAACCAGTGGGAGGGGAGATGTTCCCTACGAAGTCACCTGCTGCGGATTTTACTTTGGTCGTCGTTCCACTTCGCGTCAGTCATGAAATCATCTAGAAACTCTGTTACCCTGAACATTTTCATCTTCGTTCACGCATCAAGC
The DNA here is from genome assembly GCF_016758755.1 of Suillus discolor. Classification (NCBI taxonomy): domain Eukaryota; kingdom Fungi; phylum Basidiomycota; class Agaricomycetes; order Boletales; family Suillaceae; genus Suillus; species Suillus discolor. The sequence goes on from NW_024541799.1 coordinate 8,788, forward strand.
ATCTTAGATATAGCTCGTTTCGTCCCATGTACATGCGCAACGACATTGAAATATTTCTCTTATTAAGGGACGCGTGAATGAAGCAATCACGAGGTTGTGCCAGTTTCTGTGTAGCTCCCGCGTAAAATATCCGACAGGCACGGGAGATCGAATACAAACAGGGTCAGAGTGTGCAAAAGGATACTAATACCATAGTTTGCACTGGCGCTATTGAGTTTCGCTGGTTCATTGGGATATGATGGCGAAGAGCTGCAATGTTAAGAAAAAGGGCACAGCAGAGGGCCTAGGCCTGTACGCATGATTGGACGTTGGCCGGGAACTAGTATCATGGGCTAGTGGATGGGCACGAACTGACAATGTTCGAGTCCAGCATTCGAAAAGCAAATTCGAAAGCGTCAAACCTGCTGCCAGAGAGAGTGCAAAGCTCAGTGCCGAAGTCCATACCTTAGATATATCCCCTTTGTACAAGTATCCATCATTAATTCACCCCTCAACGTTAGGCAGTTCTCCGTTGTTGCTATCCAGTCGCCATTTCGGACTCGCAACCCACCGAAGTGACTCTTGACAGATGATGTGTTTTCACCTAGCAGTTGAAAAGTCGTCACCCATAAGCTCTGCCATCGGCTGAAGCTTATGACGTACGAAAAGTCCAGCACACAGCTGCCTGTGGGCTGGGTGACATTACGATAACTGTTGAGTGCACGATGCGAGACAAAGGTAAGTGAACGCCAAACATTTGGCCTCCATGTTGTATTCGCGTTGCTTATGAGCTCTTTGAACTTCGAAAAATATACCTGCTGCTATCCTAACTTTCTCGATATTAGAAACCTTTGTGAATCATAGCAAGAAGGTTTTGTGGCACGTCCCTTGCATCACACAGGTCGCCCTGACTGAGGTGTTCGAGTGGAATGTGAGATTTCGCTAACGACAAGGATGTGGCGGATGACGAAACTCGGACGGTTGAATGTTGAGCAACCCACCTTTGACTCTGACGGATCGGGCCTCCAAGGTACCAATAATGGTTAAGTGGAAGGCGTCGAAGAAGTGCCGCGAACCAGTGGCCTTGTCGATGCGCTGAGAAACGGGATAAAATGAAGACGAGGTAGGAATGGTATCGGGAAGGACAGGGAAATGGTCAACAAGGACGGAGATGTCTCAGGATCAACTCGTGTTCAGATGTTCATGGTGGGGCGAGTGTACAGGATGGTCAAGAGGAATGTAGAGGACCATTCTAGCATATTGTGGAAGCTACACTCTGTTGAATTGAATATCATAGAGATAATGGGCAGATTTGTGCTCAAATTCAGACGCATTGTATGAGCAAGTCATTAGTCGAGAGAAGGAGCAAGTCTTATCATAGAAGCCAGAAGCTTTGAGATGAAAATATTGCCACATACGAGACAAATGAATATACTTAGCGAGATATGCAGGCGAGGACTTGGTTGGCAACTTGAAGACGGGTATGACACCCCATCTACCCTCCGCAAACACAAATTCCTGCGCGAATCTGATACTTGGACTTCGTTTACACGATCGAAGTCCAGCCCACACCCACACCTTCTCTGGTCCATCTTCATGCACGAACCTGTGAGTTCAAGTGCTCCTTGGCAAACTCCTCGTTCATCTGCTCCTCTTCTCCTAATTTCCCGACATGCAGTTGATGTGTCGACTCATTGAAGAGACTGTCCAGGATGCTCTGGATGGGGCAGTTGAGTAGAAGGTTGCTTTGTTATTCTACGCACGATAGTTGGGTGCTCTCTCTTTGACACATTGTGCTCTGGTGCCGACTCATCTGAGACAAGCTGTTTGTTTCAAAGCCAGATTGTGAATGGCCTCGGTCGACAATGGCGTTGTCAATGAAACGACTATACTGCGCACGAGCTCACGCGCTGAAGTTAAGCAATGACAAGTTTTTCCGAAATGAAGGAATGGTAGTCACAAGAATTCTTACAATGATCTTACTAAACTTTCTGCTTGCTAAGACGAGAATGGTTTGGACACTATCATTGTATCAACGCCCGCACGGCGCACTGGATGTTGATTATAGCAATATGATGATTGCGCAGCCACATCAAGCGACTGCTGAAACAAACATCATGCTATTACACTTGCTGACGAGACTTACACGTGTACACGACGGACTACAGTGCATCGAACTGCCTCAAGATTTGCACCGGACCAAGGTACCGATAGTAGCACAGCCATTGACCTGCGGTGTCAGCAAAGCGCCTGAAATTACAGCATGTAAAACTGACCCAAATAGCAGGTCTCTTCAATACTTTCAACCCGTACCCCTCACCTCGATTACTGACTTTGCGCAGTGTTTCTCTGTCCAGTTCGTCTGTACAACCCAATATCCTATATCGATCAAGGTCATGCCACACGAGGAGGCCAAGTCGAGTACGTCAACTAGATGGGGACAAGCGCCATTGCGCTCATATCGGACGAGCGTAAAAGATCCACCACCATATGGTGCACAGCACCGCCAGGACGCACTTTGGGAAGGTGAGCGGCCACCGGGTGATACCCACCAGCTTATTCAATTAGAATCAGGCGGGAATGAAGCGCTTCCTCCTGTGTGGCAACAGTATAAGATGTCGTCGGATGATGAAACACTATATCAAGATGACACGCTCGTGATTAGCTCGTGGAACCGACCTTTACCAGGAGTGCGACTAGGTGAGGGATGAAATTGTGTCAAGAAGCGACGAACTTACCATAGAACATAGATTATCCTGGAGATCTCGCTGTTCCTGGATGCGAATGGCACATCTCACCACTCGGTCTGTCCTACTTCGTGAACCACAATACTCGGACTACATCGTGGAAGAAACCAAAGCCAGAACGTCCAGCAGGAAGCTTGATGCCGGAGTGCGTCATCGAGGGTCCCACCGAATGCATATGGAGCCTTGCCTACTTGGGCACCAGTGGCAATATAATGAGCACGTCTGACGATAGTTCGATTCGTCAGTGGAAAAGAGACGGAGAGCTAGTAGGAAACCCTTTGAATAGTGATGGGGGAGAAATAGGTTCGATGGTAGTATCTCCGGACGAAACGATGGTTGTTTGTGGAAGTACAGACGGCAGACTGTGGCTATGGGATATAAAGGAGGGCAGCATAATCGGCGAGCCGTGGGAGGGGCACAACGCTGGAGTGAGGTGCCTCGATTGGTCTCACAATTCCCTGGAGATAGCAAGTGGATCACAAGACGGCACCATACGACGCTGGAACCCGAATACTGGTCAACAAATAGCACCACCGTGCATAGAAACCAGTCAGGCATGGGTTGAAGCCGTCAAATATTCTCCACGAGGTGACAAGTTCATAAGTGGCGGTGCGGACAATGTGATCCGCGTGTGGTCAAGGAACGGCAAGCTGCTTATCGAGATCAAGGGACACGACGATACGGTGACGTCATTGTGTTGGTCCAAGGACGGCGCACACATATTCTCCGCATCACGATGAAACCATCCGAAAATGGCGGGCGATTGATGGACAGGAACTCGTCGTTTTTCGGGGTCACACCAACACCGTCAGGTCCCTCTGCCTTACTCCCAATGAAACCCATATTGTTAGCGGATCGAGTGACTGCTCCATTCGCATCTGGGATCTCAAGACCAATCAGGCAGTAGGAAATCCACTCTTGCATGATGACGAACTCAGGGCTGTTGCAATGTCCTGCGATGCAAAATATATTGCCAGTGCTGGAATAGACAAAAAAATCTATGTGTGGAGCCTGGAGGCGGCGCTCAAACACCTTGCAGTACGTATGCGCTTTGTTGTCCAATTTCCCTTTCTGACGGTTTTGACCATCTAGGGCGCAGATGATGGGAATGCAAAGCTCAAGGCAAGTCTTTCTCTGCTTCTCTTTCACCCTACATCTCACTTTTTTTATCAGGAACGTCCGGCTCAACCCAGAGTTGTGCGCCCACCAATCGTGAGCAACCCCACCTTTTCTCATGTCTCGTTAGACTCTTGATTCCCGTATTGCGTCTAATCAGCGGGCCAAAAAAACAGGACTGGCAAGATATGTCAGTGTACTTGTTCTTGACCTTTCTCGCCTGACACCAAGATACAGGGCGATGATTTCTTTGGCGATAA
>NW_024541800.1:0-12843 GCF_016758755.1 Suillus discolor
AACCAGACAGCTTGGACGATTAAGTGCCTGCGAAGAAATGCTTACTTCTATTTATCCCAGAAGCTGTGACAGTGCTCGGCGAATCTCGTGAGGTTTGAGTGGGCGCCAAGGATCTGGTACAATCTTTCTGGATCATTGCACTAAGAGAGCAAATGGAGTACGTCATCTAATCTCCCAGACCCTTTCTCAGCTCTCAGGTCTCGAAGCCACGTTTCATGACATGGCGACCCATTACCCCCTTTCCTCTTATTGCGCTTCAGACTACCCCAGCCTTGAAATTTTCGTAGTTAGGTCGTGGGAGCAGCACTTTTGAGATTCCTAAGACAGCATGATCTCCTGTGGTCTTGCTGGCATATCTATTTGTCTTGCGGGTACACAAATTGGTTACAAATGGACCCTGCAGCTTTCCGCCTGTAGGTCAAATAAATCGATATGTCATGATCCGGAGAATAGCAATTCTAATTACCTTCAAAATTTCGGGGCTTGGATATTACGTCGACACTCAGCAGCGTTGCAAAGACCCATCAGCTTGCCGCATCTGTGATACTGAGGAAGTGGTTACCAATGCGTTATGCGTCGGACAGATGCTATATGGTACGGTCCGATCCATTCAAGTTGTCGGTCACTATCAAGGTGTTGAAAACTAAGACTTGAGCATTTATCTGTGCGATGATCCGGGAGCGGTGGGTAGGTGCAAAAGACTGAGACTAGTGCATAGTATTTGAGACGAGAGATTTCAAGGCTGCGAGTGTCTACGAAGTGGGAAGAGGTTGCAATATTTGAAGCTCGTGGTCGCCTAATGCACGCGTGGACTCACTTAGCTTAGTTAGTTCTAAGCTAGCTAGAAAACCAACTAGTACTAGTCTAATTTCAGTGTTACATAATCTTTATGTAATGATAACGATGAGCCATGTTGTTTCAAATAGCTGCCACGTCACTAGAGTACTTAGGCAGGCTAACTTCGAAAGGACCTGTTTGCACCACTTTTATTTGTATGCATGCCGGTTGGCACAAACTGTATCATGACTAGACTCGTGACCAGTCTGTCTAATGAGGCAAGCCGTCGATTAGACACATCATGACGTTGTCATGATACAGACACGTCAACGTTATCTGGTACTCTTTCTGCTGGCGCAGATGCTGGAGAGATATAACTGGTTGGTGATACAGATCCGTGATCAATCGATTCATGCATCATGATTAATAATCGACATCCCCACAATGCACGCCATTATAGGTGTAGCATTCCACACAATTTAATGGCTCTTGCACCCAGATCGCGACTCTGCCCCTGCTGAGCCTGCTCCCTCGTATTCACTAACAAACGGAATCACTTTACTCAAAGGCCATGATCAAATATTTTTCGCAGTATTCTCCTATTGATTTTGTCGACGACGAGAACCTATCTGGTGGTGCAGAAAGGTTCGGTACGAAATCTCGTCCCAAGTCACGTACTCGTCGCCTGTGGTTGTCCCATGGCGTACTTATTTGCACATCGATTCTCTCTTTTGCGCTATGGATGCGTACACCTTCGACTGAGCTGCTCAACGACATTCCCAGTATATACTGTAAGCGGACAGATCACATCGAACAGTATAGTTATTGATCTATCACAGCTCCAGCAAGTGTTGCTGTTGAGCCCGTCACTCTAAGGGTAAACGGATCCTTCGAGTTTCCTTCTATCTATCGTGGCCCCCCTTCCCCAGAAATTGACGCCACTTGGAATAGGATAACTCGTGATGGTACGTTGTTGGTCCTGTTATGCTAATTATCAATTGTCCACCTCCATGAAACTCAGTGGGACCAACTCGAATGACCCGTGAGGAGATGCTCAAAGCAGGCACAACTTTGACAGAATTGCGCTCGAAAGTCAGATATCCGGACAAAGTTGGTGGGGGGTACATGGCCTCTATGGAAGTCATCCACCAATTGCATTGTGTGGTGAGCTATACTACACCGACAATTTATTCATTCTTGGCTCACTTGTATAGAACTTGATCCGCGAAGCCTCCTGGTTTGAGCATTACTCGGCGTCTACAGATCGTTCATTCCAATTCCCTCCGGACGTAATCCGTCTGCATATTGGTGAATATTATTTCTGCCTTAAGGCAATATTGCTTACAGTATCGTTACGGTCCAGATCACTGCATCGAAATGTTAAGGCAGAATATTATGTGCAATGCCGACACGACGATGATGACATGGCACTGGGTGCAGGGACGTGAATACCCTCATGCTAACTTCAACACCCGTCATCAATGCAGGAAATTCGAGAAAATTATGGATTGGTCTACCGAACACGCTATTCACATCGATGAATCCGAGGTTATTCGCTTCGAAGATACGATTGACCTCCCCAAACCACATCGTGATGCATGAAGAGGATCACACTGCTTGCCTGCTTGCTCACCCCTCTTGTTCAGGAATACCATGGGAGGATGGCGGTTATTGGTACTTTGGAAGAACTGTCGCATTGAGAGTTTATGAAACGAGCAGGATATAGATTTATGTGATCCAGAACGTCAGAAAAGCTTGGATATCTAGGCCAAAGGACAAGAATGATGCAGCAGAAACGCTTCCTAGACACTTGCTCCCGGATCATTCTGTTTCCCAAAGCTACTAAACACACTAGTCGTCGCTGATCAATAATTGATGTGCGCCATTGCCTGCTACCCTGGTGCTCTCAACAAATTCTCACCCAATGGTGGTTCTCGAGTAGATCACGATGTGATGGATGGAATACGGCCTTAATCATTTTGCAAAGCCGGATGGGAACCTACTTGCGTAAATATTACACGGCTCGCAAAGGAAATACACATGCAGGAGCATGCAGGGCACCTGCATTCGCGGCGAGCTGAACAACACGCCGTGTTCAAGTCGCACTTCGATGTAGTCTCCCCTGCGAATGGCTGTCACTTCCCGACCTCGATGGGGTTTCAGCCTAAGAGGAGAAGGTCAGCTGCGGGGACGGGAGGGGCCGCCTCGCTGTCACGGTATCCTGCCTAATTTACCCCTTCCGAGTCAGGGCGCAAAAGATATGTTTGTATTCGTTATTTATGGATGACGGCGAGGCGCTGAATCGTGCCGCCGTGCGATGAAACAGGGATAATAGGAAGGTAGAGTGGACAGTCCGTCGTAGCAGATGCAACCAGAGGTGCGAAGTTCGAACGTTTGATGTTCGTTCCTCCGGCCTCGCCTTGCTTACGTAATAGAGTAATACTTGGCACCGATGAACGTTTGAACGATGTTAAATTGGCTGACGATGCTACTGATGCCTTAACTCGGGTACTACATATAGAAGTGCCTCGTCAGCTCATCGAAATATACTATAACTGAAATCACGAATTCTGACTGCAGATGTGGCAAATGTCTAGACAAATCAAACACACGCCCAGCATTTCCACGTAATAATTACGTAAAGAAGTAACCTTGAAAATCGTTAATTATTACATAACAGATTGTTTGACTGTTTGACTTGGCTTGAGGTTGCCAACAAAACTTACACCTTAAGTATTTATTCTGTTGGCGGTCACGAATCCTCAGTACTCAGTATCCGAATCGCACCATGTGGCTCCTGGCATGGGGTGCACGGAAGAAACAATGACGACGGACAATGTGAGTGCGCAAGATGTTCTAGGTTTACTACGGGATTTCTTTCCTGTTCCTCAGGGGGTTCGTTTGACCCACCTGGGTTTGCCGTAGAACGAGATTATCACATAACTTGTAAATGACTTGCTAATATCAAACGCATAGCTGATGTGGTGCTCTGAGGAATCTCAAACATCATCATGATTCACTGACGTGCTGCTATCCTGCTCGGAGTCAGACCCGTGGCAAATACTTATGACATGTCCACCAGTGGCGCTTCGACAGCACGGTATAGAGACTTCAGTACCTAACCTCCGGCCATCGCGATTCATCCTTCCATTGTAGATTGGCGAAACTAAACTGCACTTGATGACTGCAAGAGATGCTGGCAACTATGACGCCATGTTTGAATTTTCATTCATGCATGACCCAGCTACGACGTGGCGGTTACTCACAAACTACCAAACGTTACCTACTATTGGCGATGAAGTTTCTGTGGCGGACTCATTCGCCGCGTCAGTCACTGGGCAATCCATTTGGACGTTCCGAGTATTTACGAGGGCAGACTTATCCCCTCGTGGTTTGTTCAGCATGATCATCATGCTGGTCGCCTCAGAACTCGTCATTCCATGGACAACGCGGCAGTGTTTTAGTGGTTAGAGTGATTGCTCGCCACGGCTGTTTTCTCTATTATGTTCATCGGTCACTGGGTCTTGGTCAGACTCCCATGCCATGTTGGATATTGCATGCTGTATGCGGTGCTATACCTTGAAATTCTGACAGCTCCTCGCCAAGGTCTGTTGGCCACGGTCTGGATATGTGTGCGATCGTTTGTGGAGGAGGCTAAAATGGAGCAGCCCTGCGAGAATGTATAAAAGATTCCCTCAGATTTTCAGCGTGAATCATCACTCTCATCCCTGACCATGCAGCTTTCTGTGCTCCTGAGCGCGCTTATATCTTTCGTCATTCTTGCTACAGCGTCACCCACGCCTGGAGCCATTTCGAAACGTTCCTGTGAGTATTCATGATCATCAGCAGTATCATATTCACTCATATGCCACAATGCACCACTCAGTCGAGCGAGACTCGCTTGACACGAACTTTCGACGTGATCTCCTAGTAGAGAGCAAAAAGCGCAAGGAACTCGAGTCGCATATCTCTTACGACGATGCCGACGTTCCTATCACCGGAGGTGGGGTGTAACTTATTCGCCATTTATTCATTTATGTATGGTGCCTTTGTACAGGCAAGAAGCGCAAGGAACTCGAGTCGCATATCTCTTATGACGATGCTGACGTCCCAAGTACTGGAGGTGGGGTATAACTTATATGCCATTTATTTATTTACTCATGGTACCTTTTGTACAGGCAAGAAGCGCAAGGAACTCGAGTCGCATATCTCTTACGACGATGCCGACGTTCCTATCACCGGAGGTGGGGTGTAACTTATTCGCCATTTATTCATTTATGTATGGTGCCTTTGTACAGGCAAGAAGCGCAAGGAACTCGAGTCGCATATCTCTTATGACGATGCCGACGTCCCAAGTACTGGAGGTGGGGTATAACTTATATGCCATTTATTCATTTACTCATGGTACCTTTTGTACAGGCAAGAAGCGCAAGGAACTCGAGTCGCACATCTCTTACGACGATGCCGATGTCCCAACCACTGGAGGTGGTGTATAAATTATATGCCATTTATTCATTTACCCATGGTACCTTTTGTACAGGCAAGAAGCGCAAGGAACTTGAGTCGCACATCTCTTACGACGATGCCGATGTCCCAACCACTGGAGGTGGGATATAACTTATTTGCTATTTACTCATTTACGCATGGGACCTTTTGCACAGGCAAGAAGCGCGATGAACTCGAGTCGCGTATCGCTTACGACAGCTAGGAAAACGAACAGCCTAGCATATATAAACCCGATTGATATGGCTATGGATTCAACGTAACAAGAAGTGAAGGTGTCTATAAAACACCTCAATAGGATAGAAATGTGGATTGATTTAGTCTCCCCTAGCAAGAATATGTAGAAAGAAGACAGGTTCCTTTATTATGAAGTGCATCATATCAGACACTCGACGGAGGATAAAAGACAAGAGGAGGTACGGTGCAGGACTGTTCCGCCCTGGATTAAGATTCAACGATTGAGGAATGCCCTGCTTCCTATGTAGCAGAGAATTCGAAACTTTGAAACAAACCGCATACCGATAAATTGCATCGATAGCCATCTAGATCATACGGAATACACCAAACAACCTCTTAACAAACACAAATTCACCTAGGCACTCTTCGACACGACATGCTTCGGGCCCATCTGCATCCCGTCCAAGTTTCAAATTGCGCATGACCATGCTCCAGGAGCACCTCGACCCTCGCCCACTTGGGGGGCTACACTCTTCGCGAGCGTAAGAAGAGGCGTTTCTGCAGGTTTGCACGCCATGTCCACAACCACACCGTTCGCAGTCGCATCAAACAACGCCGACGGAGGAAGTACAGATCCCAGGCTAGTGCTATTAGTATTTGACACGGTCGCTGGAACGGTGGATACGATGACAGTTGGTGCAGGTCCTTCGGCAGGCCAAGCATCAAGCATCTCGATCAGCTTGATGACGGGTGTCGAGGAATGCTTCGATGAGCACCTGCGCCTTGCTTGTAGTCCGGTTGAGCGGGTAGATGCGTTGAGTCCCCAGGGACTGAAGCGCAATGATGGTGGCTCTGGCGAATCGTCCTGTGCCGATGACGAGGGCGGCAGCAGGCGCACTAATAGGTGGCGCACGAGAGCGGATGGATTCACGAATACAGTGCCAGTCGGTGTTGTCTCCCCAAAGGATGCAGTTTCCTCCTTCGATGACCGGTATGGCCCATGGTATTCACAGCCCAGATAGCTTGTCAAGCAGGGGAATGACGTCGGGTTTGAAGAAAATGATAACTGAGGCGCTTCCAAAGTCAGGAGCAGCCAAGGTCGCTTTTGAGTTTTTCACCGACATCGGCTGTTGCTCAAAAGTGTGGGGGAGCCTGAGGACCTCAAATCTAGCGTTATGAAAAGTCGGGGACATGGAATGAGCTATGTGATTTCCGAACAAGAAGTAGCGTCTCGCAGGAAGCTGAAATCCGACCGGTTGACCTCGGACACTCCACGCCCCATGATGTTAATCTTGGGTCCTTTCCTTGCTCCAATCGTGGCGTTCGTGGTGGTTGATGATGTAGTACTTTGGACGGGATCATTCTCAAGAGTCGTTTGTTGAATAGGCTGTTCATATGCCCTTTGCGCGCTCTCTCTTCAAATACGCCAGAACAAGGTACGGGGAACAGGTATAGGATGTAGGAGCAGATATTGCGGTTGGAACTTGAAGGAGCGGGAGAGGAAGCGATAACAAAGGGTTTGAAGATCTAGAGGAAGGAGCTTGTCCTTGGGATGTCAGTCAATTTCTCCCACCAGATGGAGATACGGCCATTGAGTATTGAATATTGGATATCAAATGTTTGCAGGCTCTTTCGAAACCTTTGACATTATATTGTGCAGAGTGCGTCAAACCAATACCATAATATGTTCCAGAATCCACGCGCTTTGACGGTATCCGAGTCACGCTCCGTATAGATCATCCCTGAATCAATATTTGCTCCCTCGGTCCTCGCTATCGATGTGGCCTTGTTCTAGTAGACCGGCTTGCTTAGGCACAGACTGCGAACGCGGATTTGGCCTAGCTATCATTGGCCGACGCGGTCCTGAGATTACAGTCCTCTGGGAATTTCCTCAGATGCATTATTGATAACGAATATGCCGAACGTATCTCTTGAGCTCGCGGCATCAGTAAAGAGTGTGAGACGCCTTAAGTACAGAGGAAATGCAGGCAGCTCGGAACAGCCGCGCTCGTTACATAGCGTGACCACACCCCATACTAGGCAGGTGTGATTTATGAAAATTTCTCGATTTCAACTTAATTTAAATTACATCTACTCAAGCAAGTACAATTTTTTTCCAAAAAAAAACGACTAGGTACTGATTGACTCCGAACTAGGTATTGCACCATAGTATCAGCCACGATAACGAAGCGAAAACAGAAATTCATGACACACTGTCGCAACATGCTGCCAGCTCAATTTTCAAGCGGCGGCCGTGGCTGCATGCAAATCAATTGTCCATCCTAAGGGGTGCAGGTGAGTCATATGGTTAAATACTGGTTGCACAGCGACCTGCTCATACTTACGCTACCAAAGTCACAAATCGAGTCATCGCAGGCAAGCCTCGTCTATTATGCATGATTGTCCCTTGGTCAAACATGCACCGACAAACATAGATGTTGTCAAAGCAACAACAACGGCGAAGGGGGAGAAATGCATCTTCTGTGCGAGGTGATATGGGATCCTGAGGAGTCAATAGGATGATATCTCTGAGGATGGGGGAACACTGTAGGTGACGACCAGCTTTTATATCCTACATATGCTTATGGACACGATTCTCATCGATTTGGCAGATATAAATTTGACAATTACCATCGGATGATTCTGCATAAGTAGTATTCGAAGTCCAATTGCCCACACGATCAAGGACTATTATGCTTGTTCTCCTCGCGATTCCTGTCTCACCGGCACCTGTTGTTTGTTTATTGACCAACATGGTGAGTACAGCTCATACGAATATATACAAATCAAGTTACTAACACTTCAATCGGCTGCATCACCGTGACGAGTACGAGACTGAAGTATACACTTGTTTATTATCTAGCTTTTGTCCGAGTCCGTCCGCTCGTTTCCATCCTGTCCTATTATGAAACAAAATCACCACGGCAACACACATTCATGTACTAGAACAGATACGAGTGAACGAGGAGGAAAAGGGTGACAAAGTTGGCGGCGATTATTGGTGTGGAAGAAGACCTTGGCGTGAACACTCTCAGTCATTAGCTTGACACTAGGACATCCTAGAACGAATGCCCACACATCAAGAACATCCGTGATTTCTGTGACGGCCTTGATCATCAAATTCAGTTTCATGATTATAGAATCTTCACATTCTCGATTCCTTTGGCTTGCAGACAGCTGTCTCAGTTGGTGTCTAGTGTTACATCAACTATGCGATAACGTTCAGGGAGCGTAACGTTTCGAATAGCCGCCACGTCGGCAGTACGCAGCCACTTCTGAATCGAAAGGACGTGTTTGTATCAAATAGACGCGTCAACTGTGACGCTATCTGGTACTCTCTCTGCTGGCAGCAACCACGTGTGTCGAGGCATAGCTGGTTATGAAGTGCCGGGCCAGACACCGGGCCGTGCGCGTGATTCATGCCATCATAATTCATCCACATCCATACAATGCACGCTACGTATGATATGACCAGGTGCAGCATATTTTCGATAGCCTCCGTCACGCACGAATTTATAGGCTAAGCTTAAACCCAGACCCAGCTCTGCCCCTTCTCCCTCGTATTCACTGGCAGCAATACACGGTGTTACTTTACCCAAAGGTCATGATCAAATTTTTCTCGCAGTACTCTCCTATAGATACTGTCGACGACGATGAGAAACTAGCAAAAAGGTTCGGTGCAGAATCTCATCTCAAGTCACATACCCTTCGCCTGTGGTTGTCCCATGGCGTACTTATTTGCACATCGATTCTCTCTTTTGCGCTATGGATGCGTACGCCTTCAACTCAGCTGATCAACGACACACCTAGTATATACTGTAAGTGGAAGGATCGCATCGAACAGTATAGTTTATGATCTTGTCACAGCTGTAGCAAGTGTTGCTGTCGAGCCCGTAATTATAAGGTTTAACGGATCCTACGAGTTTCCTTCTATCTATCGTGGTCCCCCTTCGCCAGAAATTGATGCCGCTTGGAATGGGATAGCTAATAATTGTGCGTTGTTGTCTCGCTATGCTAATTATAAATTGTCCACCGTAAAACCCAGTAACTCAAATGACCCGTGAAGACATACTCAAAGGAGGCACAACCGAGGCAGAATTGCCTTGGAAAGCCAGGTATCCAGAAACAATCGGTGGACAGTACATTGGTTTTATGGAAGCCATCCACCAATTGCATTGCGTGGTAAGCTATACTGCATCGATAATATGTTCATTCTTGGCTCACACTAGTGTAGAACTTGCTTCGCCAAGCCTCTTGGTCGGAGTATTACGAGTCCATTAAAGAACCTCTGTTCCAAACCACCCCAAGAGTACTTCGTGCGCATATCGGTGAATATTATTTCTGCCTCGAAGCACTATTGCTTATGGTATATCGTTACGGTCCAGATCACTGCGTCGAAATGTTAAGGCAGAATATTATGTGCCATGCCGACACGACGATGATCACATGGTACTGGGTGCAGGGAAAGATCCACCCTATCCCTGACTTCAGCACCCGTCATCGATGCAGGAACTTCGACAAAATATGGGATTGGTCTATCAAAAACTCCGTCCATATTGCTGAAACCGAGGTCACTCGCTACCCAGATACGGTTAACCTCCCAAGACCAAAAAGCGATGAGGAATGAGAAATATCATACTGCTTGCCTACCTGCTCACTGCACTTGTTCAAGAATACCGTGGGAGGAGGAGGGCGGTTATTGGTGTCTTAGAATAACTGTCGCATTATCATAGAGTTCATGAACCGAGCGAGATGTAGATTTATGTGATCCAGAACGTCAGACAAGCTTACATATCTAGGCCAGAGGATAAACAGAACCGCTTCCTAGACACTTGCTCTTGAATCATCCTATTCCCCAAGGCCACTAAACCCAAATGGTTGTCGCTGATCAATAATTGGTGTGCACCATGGCCTACTAACTTTCTTGATAATCATGGTGGTCTCGATAAATTCTCACCCGATGAGGCTCTTCGAGTAAACCATGATATGATGGATGGAATATGGTCAGCACCTCGAGTGCATTGACTCGTCTGTTCTAGCTTTTCATGACTTCATGGCAAAGTCTCTCGACCGTCACAAGGCGATTCTCCAATGTGGCAGCGTACTGCATCAAAAACTCTCTCCGGATACGAGAGGAGACATCAGTGACATGGTTACAAGTATTTTCTAGGATATCTCTACATTCCAGGAGTCTACGATCCATCAACTCACTGCGCTCCAGGACTCCATAAATCAATGGCCCACGCCAGATCATCACCATGTGAAGCCCACTCATAATAATGTAACTCTTCTTTCAGAACTTAGATCGCATACCGACCTAGGCTGGGGATCAATCGACATCACTGCTCATGCCCGCAATGACGCTTTGACCGAATTAGGGCGTAACAGGGAGAGAGGCTGTGATTGTTCTCCTACTGGTATTGTAGATGATCCATTACAACCCCTCCCTTGGAATGCCGGGTTGGCAAGGATTGCTTCGCGCATGTGGACTGGAGACATCATAGTAGCATGGCCAACCTCAGCGAGTCTTATAACGCGGTCGTGACGCGGCGGTGACGCAGCTGTGACGCGGCGTGACGCGCATGTGACGCGGCACTAACGAGCCTTGACGTGGCCACTGATGCGCCATTCCTATATGTTCTATGTACATTCGACTTCCAGATCAAGTTGGATGAGTTCACGATCATTGCCTGTGGAGCACATCGACGTTTAACAGCCGGACATTCTTCAGCCGGCGGAGAAGGAATTACAGCTTCGGATAACTTGTCTGCAGACATCCAAAGATGTAGCATCAGAGCTATCACTGAATAAGGGTTTGACGCGGCATGAGTGAAGTTTGACGCGGCAGTGAAGTTTGACGCGACATGGACAAGGTTTGAAAATTTGACGCGGCACTGATGCGGTATGTGCTATGGTTGACGCGGCACTGATAGTAGGCCTTGACGTGGCATAGAGTGTGGATGTTGATATTAGTACAGAGACTGCGAAGATATTTGGGAGAACTCGTCGTGGTGTGAGTGGTGCTTGACCCAGCCTAAACGAGGCTTCTGACATGACATGGTTGAGGCTTGACGTGATGGTGCAGAGTATAGAGAATGGATCGAACTTGACGGGGTGAGGTTGAGGCTTGACACAGTGAGACAACACTTGACACTGCGTCTGAAAACCAACATAGATGAACGAATTAGAGGTAATGCAACAATACAAGACTGACGCGCAAGATCATATATGCATACTAGTAGTGTGAACAGAGGACAAGCACTGTAAATTTGGTGAGAAGTGAATACAGCACTATAGAGCCTGTACGCAGGCAGACATTCATATGTTGATCATTAACGAGGATTTCAAAGTGTTTGGAATGACATATGAAGTTGTTTGAACATGATCCGTACCTAGGAATTTGTTACAGTGCCGCGTCACAGGCGCGTCACGACCGCGGCAGGGCCGCGTCAATTTCACCTGGCCCCTTTATCCTTCCATTGTAGATTTGCAAAACTAAACGACTACAAAATACGCTGGAAATCATGACAACATGTTTGAATATTTATCCATGCATGGGTTTACGACGTGGCGGCTCCTCACACACTACAAAACATTTACTCATGGCGATGAAGCTTTTGCTGCAGCCTGAGACTCATTTGTATCAGTCACTGGGCAACTGCCACGCAACTCATCACAGCTGTTTTATCGAAACTGTTTATCTGTCACTGGGTCTCGGCTCCATATCAGATATTGCATGCTGTATCGTGACGGTGCTCACCTCGACAAGTCGTGGCTGAGATCCGCCTACCACGTTTTGGACATGTGTGCGATCTTGGTCGGTGAAAGACTCGGAGGACCCCCGAGAATGTATAAAAAGTCCTCTCGGACTTTTAGTACGACACGTCCGAACGAGTAGTCACTTCTCTTATCCCTAAACATGCAGCTTTCTGTACTCCTGAGCGCACTTATATCTTTCGCCATTCTTGCTGCAGCGTCACCTACGCCTGGAGCCATCTCGAAACGTTCTTGTGAGTATTCACGATCGTCAGCAGCATCATATTCATTCAGGTGCCGATGTACCACTCAGTCGAACGAGGGGAACGAGGAGAACTTGACACGAACTTTCAACGTGATCTCCTAGAAGAGGACAAGAAGCGCGAGGAGGACTTCACAGCATACTATGCTTGGTATGGCCCAGGCACTGAAGGTGGGGGTATTACTTATTTGTCGTTTATTCATTTACGCATCGCACCTTTTGCACCAGACAAGAAGCGCGAGGAACTCGGGTCGGGTATGTGAGCAAAGTTAGATTAGATACGAAACGAGAGCAAATGATGAGACAGATAACGAGACGTTTGAAACAAACACATTCTAAAAACTTTCTGAGGTTCTTGGAGCGGGGTC
>NW_024541801.1:0-12839 GCF_016758755.1 Suillus discolor
ATCTTGCTGTGCGTTTTTGTTTACGATTTTGTAGCACTAGTGGTTATATGGAATTAGATCTATAGAAGAGTCAATCCTTGCTAGCTTGTATACGTATAAATACCTTACCTGTTACACATAATTGGAGAATCTGTTTCTGATCTTTGGTTGTCTGACTTGAGACACTAAATGATGACCTGGCACTGGGACATGATCAATTTGCTCATCGGATCCAGCGTAGTTCATCATACACTTGTAACTCACATTCCATACCATCTACTGTGTCATTCCTAATTAGCCTTCAAAATAAATCTAGCTGGCAGAAACGAGCTTAGCTACTTGAATCCATTCGTCGGGAGATCTAATGACTTTCTCGCGTCCAACAAATATGCGAGTCCAAATATGGAAATACTAGTCAAGTCGTCTGAGCGCTTCGGCGCAACCGGCGTGACCTCCTTTCGACCTGAACTCTTCAAAGCTTCGTATATATCTCAACACTACTGATGGCTGGCGATAAGGAAACGCTACTCAGCATGGGATTCGACCCAGCCCGTGTTGACTGTTCGTATTCTCTTGTTTCACCAGTCTGCGTTCTCTGGCTAATTGAGGCGCCACCGTGGACGCGCTATACGTAGGGGCATTGAGAGCGACTAACAATCGCGGTTTGCAGCCCGCAATGGATCACATTCTGGAGAACGAAGGGAAGCCTATTCCAGATCCGAACGCTGCTGCTCCTACGAGTGCATCGGGCAGCGCAGGGCAGCCCATGGACGTCGACGTCGATGTCGACGTCGATGTCGATGTTGACGACGAAGATGAAGATGCCCTGCGGCGCTTGATAGGAACTAAGGCTGGTGCCACATTGGCATCGAGCACTGAAGTAGATGCCAAGGTACGTTTATTTCAATTGCGGCTCTGAAGCCTCTATCTTCAAAAACTCTATTAGAGTATCAAATGCTCAGAATGCGGCAAGGTATTTAAGAACACAGCGTTGGCTAATTACCATGCCGAGAAGAGTGGACATTGATCAGTTTGAGGAGTCTACGGAAGAGGTTGTACCCACCTGTCGCGTTGCCGTGTCTCTAACCTCAGACGTCCCTCAGATTAAAGCCACTTACGGAGGAAGAGAAGCGGCAGAAGTTGGCTGACCTCAGAGAAAAAAATAGCTGCAAAGCGCAGCGTAAAATCTCAACAAGAAGCCGAGGAAGCACGTGCGAATGAAGCTATTCGCCGCAGTCTGGCAAGGTGAGTTTAGTCGCGTACTTGGTAGTGTTTGTGTTTCAGAAGTTCAATCAAACTAGGACATCAGCAAAGCGAAAGATGAGCTGAAAGCCAAGGAGCTTGTGAAGAAGCTGAGCATAAACGTAGAGGTGATTGCCATGCGCATGGATTCTATCCATATTAATCCGATCTAACCGCGTGCGGTAGAGAAGCTTGAGGATGCCAAGGCCAAGGCCGCGGTAAAAGGCTCAGATTGAGGCTGATAAGAAAGCCCGTGCCAGAAAAGGCTGCAAGGGAGAAAGCTTTACGTGACGGCCAACCAATTATTGACGCATCAGCCAGTGCGTCAACGACTCCAGCAGTAACAGCGTCCTCGTCCAGCGGCACAAGTGGGAGGGACTTCAAAGACACTCGTCTCCAAATCCGTATGGCAAGTGGAGGAACGCCTTACACGACCACCTTGCCGAGTGATGCAAGTATGTCTCATCGCTTCCCTGCATACACGAACGTCTTGTGAACTGACAACATCTTGCAAGCGTTACGTGAGGGTTGCTGAATTTTTAGCTGCCCAGACGCTTTCCGTCGATGTGGAAACAGTCACATTCGCCCAGCATTTCCCAGGTCAGTCTGCATCTTGTTGCGCGGTGTACCCGTGCCGAGGATTCATGGTTTTTACAATAGGAAAACATTCTCTCGCGATCAGTTTAGCAAAACACTGAGGGAACTCGGACTGACGCCGTCGGCGGTACGTGCTTTTCCGAGTATGGGATTATGACACGGCACATATGGTTTCCAGGTCCTCATTGCGTCCTAACTCGATATATCGGCTGTGACTTGGAATAATTGTGATCCTTTCGGAATGGAAACCTAGCAGGAATGAAACATGCAGTTGTACATCACCACAATGAATTTTCATGGACAAGGGCTATAAAGTCCACACATGGACAAGGGATATAAAGTCACAGACGAGAAAATGGTGAAATATGCTAGATGTGAGTTTGATGTGCGTGTGGAGAAGAATGTCCATGTCAAGACAATAATCAAAACAAAAAACAAATGAAGAAACCAAGTTAAATATATTCGAAGAGTGTTATCGTACCTTCCACACCACTGACCACAATTCTCCCAGACTCCTCATCCATCGCTGCCCCGTTCCAATAGTTGCCGGCTTGTGCGCTAAATGCCATGGAACGATGTGAGCCATGCTGGCTAGTCGGGGATCCTCCTGTAGTCGTCAGTATCCGTCCTGCAAGTTGCTGATGTTGAAGGTCCCTATACTCCATCCCGTGATCCTCGTCTGGGTCATGGTTGTCAAGTAAGAGCACAGTATCATGTCCGAGAGCAACGGCCGACCTCGGTTCTGACCACACTGGAGAGTATATTGTCTGCACTAGAGTGGGTTGCACCAAGTATGGAAGGTTGTATAGAGAAGTCTCCATTCCTGGGACATATGAGGGATTTGGGTCAAGCACGAAATGATGCAATGTGTGCTCCCCCCCGAGATAGGTGGTTCTAGCTCGAATGACAATGTTGATTGGCGATGGGCGGTGCAAGCGCGCAGCATGCCAGCTAACTTGCTTTGACATATTGACGTTGTCTATGATCTGATATTGGAAGCTGTACTGTGCGAGTGGATACGAGATTGGCACTCCCGGCGTTGCAATGTTGGTGGGTCGGGGAATGGTCGAGTAGAGCTCGACAGTCCAGATGAAGAATATTATCAGGTAATCGTCACAGAGATGCATTGCACTGCAATCGTACTCCTAAATCATAGAATTCAGCGATGCGCGGGATTACACGGGAAAAGCAAGCTAACCTGTAATAGTGAGGGCTCATCAACTGGATTTTCTCATAAGGTTGATCGCTGATATCCCATATGCTCACTTTTCCGTCGAGTGTTGGATTCTTGGTGACGAGTGTGCTCCCGCTGAGTAGGTGGATCTCTCTACGTCCATCAATGGCGCTCAGCGGAACGAATGCTGACTCGGGGTCTTTCTCTTCGAAGTCGATTGGTGACTGTTTCCGTTCTATGCTAGACAGTCAGCAAGAGTGTTAAAGCGGGTGTTACAATTTACACTCACACTGCTGGCTTGGACTGGATCGCCATTATGGCTGGAGAAGAGGGATCGTTATTGATAATAACACTGTTGTTGCCTCCCCCGTTTGTGTACGTCAGTTTTGCTATGCACACGGGTTGTAGGGCAGTAAGGTCCCAGCACTGGACGATACATTTTCTGAATGCCTCACTCGTGACAGAAACCAACCAACGATTTCCTCTGCCAGGGAGAAACTCCAAAAAGAAAACGTCGGGATCTTTCACGGCCGCCCCAACTTGAAAACGAATTTCTCTCTTCGGATTCGGATTAGGGTTAGTCCAGTTGATGCGAAGAGCAAGTGCACGACATGTAAACCGCTCGAGCTCTAAGGCTGACAGAGACTCGGGGGATTTCCCATCGAAGTAGGGTATAGGGATGTTTTGCTCTTGGACAAGAGTCCGCAGAAGGAGAACCCAGAGACTGCGCAGACGGGTGATGGCATCAAAACTTTTACTAGTCTAGAAAATAAAAATCAGATTAAAATACCCCGTGAGATGAAAACAGGGGCGCAAACCTGTCGGAGTGCCAGGACGCTTTGGATAGGAAGATGCTGAAATATATCGAAAAGTATGTCAAGAGGAATAGTAGGAAGGGAGGGCGAGCGATCCCTGATATATGAGCCAATAGTAAGTTCCATGGTGGATAGAGTACTAAGAAAGGAGGCCTCTGTTCAAAAATTCGTTAGTGAGTTCACGGAAATAGGAGACCCGAAATGTAAACGGATGATTCAATGAATCTAATCTAATCAGCGACGATTTCATGTTCAACGTGCCTATCGCCGTATATATCTAGACTCGTGACCAGTCCTAACCTATAGGCTATGAGGCCCATAACTTGATGGTGTTGTCGGAGTAAGCACCGGCGAGAGGAACACAGTCAGATGAGAGTGCTAGACAAGTGGGGTCGTGAGTGCGCAGATCTGCACTCCCTGCTTTGAACTTTCGCTGAGACCAGCACCAGAGTCCAGACTAGACTCACACTCAATTCTTCCTTTCCTCCCGGTGGTTCCAATATCTCCGGAACTTCTAACTTTCATCGGGATTGAGACCACAACACATCAATCAAAATTGAAGCTCGAGCACTTTCTACATTCCCCACTTGTACACGAATGTTAGCTGCCCAACTTATTCCCTATCCTCAATATGCAAGACCTGCGCATCTTCGTCCAAGGACACAGCTCCATATTTACGCCTTGCACGGTAGCCCTGCGACACGTCACGCGCATATTTAAAGGCAACAGCCAAAAGCCCAAGCAGGAACCATGGCACAGATGCCATCGTAGCAAGCACACCAGGACCTGACTCTGGCGAATCGTCGTCTTCAGGTAAACGAATCGCCCTGTGTATCAACAGTGAGCATAGAACGGCCACATACTAAGTGAATATCACTCGCCCTCTCGCCATTTTACTTTTGTTGTACCACCACCATGCAACGACAAGCGCTGTGATCGTGAAGGAGACCAGAATTACCATAATCCAGAACATTGTGCTGTGGCCAGAAGTAATGTGGTCGGGAACTTGAATGTTAGGGCACGGGTGTTGTGTGCCTTGGTCGATGCGGTCGCCACCCTCACAAGTAGAGTAGACAACCTTGCGGTAAGCCGTGCGCTCGTACCAATAGTCTTCACCATCGCGACATGAATCATCGGGAGCAAGTAGACTCGCGCCAGGTATAAGAACACATTCACCATCACTATTACGGATATGATTGAATGCACTTTTCATGACCAGATTTAAGTCAACTCTGAGCGAGTAATATCACACCTATATAACTCACCACTCAAAATCCTCTGATGTACATCTGCAGTTCCGCACGATGTTATTTGGTGCCTTGGGCGTGTGTCCAACAACGCAGTTCACATCACGTTTGCGGCGATGGTAGAGCGTCTGTACATGATGATATGGATAACAAAGGGAAAAACGCAAGTCTGGGCGACTCACCTGTTGTCCGAACAAGCAGAGTTCGTCTCGTTCTTCGCTGGGGCTCCACAGCTCAAAGTCATGTCCAGGAATTTTTACATCCACGAGGCCTAGAAGAACGAGTTCAACATCAATCATTGAGCATAAGAGCACACTACTCACATTTTCTATGTGTGAGAGATGAGAAATCCAAGTGCACGATCACCGAGCCGGCTGTCCCAGGATACTGGCCCAGCAGTATAAACTCCCGACTCCTACCCTCCGGCGCTGTCATAATATCCTTCACTCTGATCTTGTCAAACGTGAACTTGAATTCTAGCCAACTGAGCCCCTGGTCTGTCGTAAACAAGACGTGGTCCGTCGGCTCTTCGTCATTCACGATCACGATAACAGAACCTGAGTCGCCGAACTTCCACAGGTGTGGGCCTTTGCGCACTTCTTCCCATATGAACCCGCCATCCCGTGATAGAAATGTATTGCTATCGGTGTAGGGGCCAAGTGCATCACCCACATTCCCGACTGCCATAACGACACCGATGACGGAAGGGCTACTGTATGTCACTCGGGCATCAACGCGCTCTGTGAATCCGTGGACATGGAGTGCGCAGGCCTAGATAGTGCGGCAAAATTAGCCAGACGATGGTCCATGAAAAATATATTTTATATACCAATGACGAACAAGGGTACTTCTGACCCAGCGAATCTACTGAAGGGGGCCGAAGCGCCTTCCAAGTGCCACCTGATGCACCAACCATCAACGAGCCGCAAAAAACAATCAGCACACAAAGCATACCATCATTATGTGTTATCCTCGTCTGCAGAATTTTACGACCCGTGAATGCAGCCTCTGCAAGATTGGTTACCACATTGGCCATCGCAATTCCATTCAAGCCTGCAAATTTTTGAAAGTCGATGAAGCCACCATTGTTTCTGTTCACATTCTCGATGGACACTCCAAAGTAAGTTCCGTCGGAGTCGGATTTAAGGATGTTGCCCCATGGTGTACTAGACCACTCGTTCATTGTCGTGTATATGAAGATGGTGTTGGTGCTGATATCAAGGATGCCGTATGACTAGGAAACATCATGAGCAATTCCAGTGTTTTTCGAGTTGGAATTCTGCCTACATGAGAGTCTGGATGCATACCAGGAGGGAAACTCGCAGAAGTAAATGTCTGTCCATTCCGTGAAATTTTGAGGTCAAGCGTGCCCGTGGTCTGGAGGTACTACAAATACAGAAACATTGAATCAACCAGCACACGCACACAACACAAAAGAATCATCAAGACACACCTCTGCAACGATCAAAAACTGTGAAAACCTGGCAAACCCCGCGACATTGTCAATCAACTTCGTCTTCTCTGCAAACCCATTTGCATTTGTCCCAGAGACGAGCTGCAATGCATTCTCTTTTCCGAAAAATACCTGCGAGCCCCGCTTGTTCTCATATGACTTACATAGGATCTTGATCCGCGGCTCCTCATCACATGCCCAGTCACAGTCGACAACGTAGTTCTCCACCAACTGCCAGGTACGCCCATTGTTCCATGTGTACTGGGCCTGTGCACGACAGTTTTCATACCCCGGTTGGCAGTCCACATTACCGATCCAGATGATGTATTCGGACCTGCGTTGAAAATGGAGCACTTTGGCTCCAAAGGAATTAGGGGGCGAAGGTGCGTTCATGGCATGCCAGAAGCGGCCTGTGTCTGTTGTATAGTAGAACTTGTTGGTGTCGGTGATGAGGTATGCGCGGTCGGGGCTGTATGGGTGTATGTAGAACGCTAAGAAATGTTCCTCTGGAAACTTTTGTACCCAAGTATGGCCCTCATTGTTGGATTGCCATACTGAGAGGTCAGCAAGACGGACAAGGATGATCTACAGAAGAATATGCAAGCTGAGGTCTGATATGGTACACGTACAAGGTGCTCACTTTTGACCCCATGAAATACTCCCTCTGCACAATATCGCTGGGGAATGTATGCTATGATATCATAAGTCACCCACTAAAGACGAAGACAAAAACAACATACGATCAGGTGAACAACCTCTCCTTCAGCAGGTTCAGCTACAAATAATGTATCAGACAAACACTCCACCACTTCAAAAATACTCGCCTCCATAACAATATTTGGACACGGGCTCGTCCTTACGAATGCCAGCCTCACATTTGTTCCCGGGGATCTTGCGATATCCTGATAATCCCATGTATCTCTCGTTGGGAGACCCGATAGTGCACTCTGTGTTGGGTATGCGCTCTGGACCCAAAGGAATACATTTACTGTCGCCTGATACGTCGTTATACCATACATAGTTATAGTCACTAGAGCAATATATGAGCGGGCGTGATGGGGAGACAGACGAGAAACGACGTACCACTCATAATCATAGTCCTCGCATGGGCACTTATCATTATGACTCTCCGGACCTAACTTCTCGCCCATGTAGCAATCTGCATTAGCCTTGCGCCTGTAGTACAGTCGCTTTGAAGTGTATCAGCAAAATTCACATGGCAAGGTTTGCATCAGCAGCTGACCTTGGCGCCCATGATGCACTCAGAATTAAGACTGGCTCTTGCGTACCACAGCTCCTTGTCATCAGGGCCACACCTCAGACGTCCAAGGGTGGCAAAGTCGAGGTGGATGATAGCGTTGCGGTCATTGCTGGGTTGTTGGGACTGTGACATCACTTGACCAAGGAGGAGGAACTTCTGAGACGTTGAATCCGATACTGCAGTTAAGCCCTTGACACGAAATTGGATGCCGATGTTGTATGTCTTCCTATTCGGTGGGGTGTTTCAGCAAGGTGGAATATATACACACACAGGGCGCAAAGACGTACCAGGTATGGCCCATGTCCGTGGAGTACATGATGGAGTCTGTAGGTTGCTGGTCATCGGCAATGACAATGACACTTCCAGAATTGCCAAATTCAAATTTATATGGGCCTTCGCGGACCATCTTCCATGTCAGGCCAGCGTCAGTGCTCATGTAGGTGTTGCTCTCCTCGTATGGCGCGAGCGTCGTCCCAACTGAACCCACGCCCATGACAAAACCAGGGGCGGGGGACGAGAAAACTGAGCCATAGCTGTGCGTGTCTGACACTGAGTGCAGATGTAGCGAGCATGTCTGGGAGGAGCAGGTACCGCTAGGAGCGAGAAGAGGAGCCCATGAACTGCCTGCGAAGATATACAATCAATACAAAATAAAACACTTAAGAGACATTGTTCATCACCGTCATTGAATGTGATAACCGACCGTAATTGCTTGGCTGCCATCCACTTCGCGATGTCTTGCGCATTGGCAACGACATTGGCAATACCTACGCCCTCAACGCCGCATATGTTCTCATAATTAACATACCCCACCACATTCCTGTTTGTATCTTTCAAGCTCTCCACAAAGTAGGTGCCATTGGAGTCGCTGACGAACAGGGAACCAATGGCTTTTGTATCGTGTAGGACAACGTGTACTGCTAGGGTGTGGACTGTAGACTCGACAATGGAGTATGTGTTCTCCCGTAAGCGCACCTGGGAGGGGAACTGTGCCTTAACCCACTCTTTGATGTCTACAGAAACGTATAACAGCATGTCACCACCGCTGCTGGGCGTCAAGTCCTTAAGTTCAACAACAGCAAACTTAGACATGATTGCAAATGTCACGACGCCCTTGGCTCGATTTCCAATGCCAAAATCCTCACTCTTCCTGGTGGCAAAGAAATCTGTGCTGGAATAAAGGTAGCTGTGTTTGATACTGCGCGAGTCGGATATTGCAGAAGAATCGTAAGCGACGCAGTAGATGAGGTCGTCATGAACATCAGGTTGAACGTCTTTGCTGCTGTGAGCGAATCGGCAGTGAGAGACGTCATCTTGGAGTACTTCTGGTGTTGTGGTGAATCCGTCTTGTGTGTAGTATGTCTACATATAAATTTAGTTGCAATTGGTATGAGCTGGAAGAGAGGTACGCACCACGTCTTGACAACGCTCGCCCCAAGGAATTTGTACGCACTTGGTGCCTTGGAAGAGGGTATACTTCCACTTGCGGGGGTCTGAGTGGAAGGAGAGTGGTTTTGAGACGTAGGCTACTAGGTCAGGGACGGAGAATGTGACCCATTTCTTTCCGCGATCTTCAGTGCGGTAATGCGTGAAGGTATCAGTTAATACAAATGCCTAGAGAGAATTAGGTGAGATCGAAAGCCACATCGGTGTGTTCGAGGCAGGATGAAAGATACACGGAAGAGAGTATGGAAAATAACGCACCACACGATTGTTGAATGGGTGTTCGATGAACATTGCAGCGTCACCAGGTGGTATGCCGTCTGCGCGATCCCAGGTTTTGCCTTCATCCTGAGAAATATATATGTTCCGGGAGATGGCATCGTGGTATATCGCACTCTAGAAGACAAAGTTATGGTAAAGTGAGCACTGAGACAGATATGAATGCCTCACAGGCGTATCATGGAAGAAGAACAGTCGGACTGGTCCATTGTCGAAGTAGGTTATAACATGTTCTGGGTCAGCAGCAAACACAACACCAAAATAAAGAAATGCAAGAGTTGACCATACGAAAGCGACCGTCCCGTGCCAGGCAGCCATACAGGATGTTGTGAACAAATAAATGTACTAGTGTACAAAAGACTGGCGCTTCGACTAGAAATGTCGTAGAGCCTCGGAAGAGGCAGAAAGGGAGAGGTAAGT
Organism: Suillus discolor; assembly: GCF_016758755.1. Taxonomy (NCBI): domain Eukaryota; kingdom Fungi; phylum Basidiomycota; class Agaricomycetes; order Boletales; family Suillaceae; genus Suillus; species Suillus discolor. The sequence continues at coordinate 9,911 of NW_024541801.1, forward strand.
TTAATTCGACTGGAATCACTGGATCTCATAGAAGTAGTATGGAGTTAAAAAGGACGCTGCCGTACAATGCACAGCCGTCTGTAGTGTTGTGGGCAGAACTGACCAGTTCTGCCAACCGGTTTGGCAGGTTCAACTTGTTGTGCCTGGCAGATGGCAGAACTGCGAAAATTGCTGGCAGAACTTGGTAGAACCCAGGGTTGTGTGGGATATCACTTGATTGTGCCAAATGTAGCTGAAGCGGTTGGCCATTATCCACAGAGTGACGTTTTTAAAACTTTTCCAAGTACTTACTATAGTATGTTCTGCATAGCAGAAATGATATCTGAGACCGCGGATAGATTTGTGTTCTAGTGAACTGTCTGCATGTCGTTTGTGAGACGTTGATGAATTCAGAATACTACCTAGTACCTACTAGGTAGCGATGTGACGTTATTTGGTTCTGTTGAATTCTAAAGTAGTAGTAGGTTACTAGCTTACCGTAATGCCGTTGATGCTGGACTAACAATCGTGGCCGCGACGATGTCTGATATCTGATACTGAATTGATGATATGTGAGTTTAAGTTTTCCCAATAATATGTATATATTCATCTTGTGATCGATAGTTTTGATTGTGTAGGCGTGCCACAACGTAGCCAGTACTCGCTGATTTGATGGCGGCCAAGTGTGAGTTCAAATTTTGCCCTATAATATTCATCTTGTGACCGATAGTTTTGATTCTGTAGGCGTTAATGCAACGTAGCTAGTACTTGGGATACTCTCAAGTCTTAAACGCCCTCATGATATTGGAGCAATCTCTAAACAGACCAACAAAGATTCATCATTTGAACGGTGCGTTTTCGTTCTTCCATTCCACTCCTTCCTCATCTTGGCGCATAAGATATCAAAAGATTCTCCTTCTTTTGCCTCGTCCCCCAAAAAATCACTGCCCCAGCTCAGGTACTACCACATACACGCACCTTTGGCGGCACTTCAATTCTGACCCGGTTTCTATGTATCAGTGAACTAGTCTAAGAGACCTGCATCCCCAATGAGGTCCTTAAAAAATTATTTGAGAGGTTAGTGCGACCCTCTCACACACCTCCACAATGTGTCCTCTTTCACAAGAGGTATCCTCCTAAATCCTCCGATACTCGTGTGACTCCCCATCATTTCTCTTGGAGATGTTATACCTGTCAGGTGACTCTCCCACGTTCCCTCGCTGTCTGATGTTGGGGTCGGTTGCCAGTTCTTGGAACTGTATGGTGATTTGCCAATGTCACTCAGCCACCGTTATGCAACCACTCAATATCTTATTAATAATGTCTCGCACATGTATCTTTTTCCACCAGCGTTTGTTCCTACTCTCCAAGGTATGTTCACTCTTGTACATCATACCTAGACTCGTACTGACTTGGAGTAGACTCACTCGTTGCTTTATTCTATCAGGACACATACTGAAACTCAGATACGCCACCAATTAGCACGCCACCAACACGTCCCGTGACAGTATGCGGCAGTCTTATCTCTAGAGTGTCCATTGCCCCAATATTCTCGTCTCCTCCAAATCGGCACTTCGTTTGACACGTCAAGGGCTCACATATATTTGCACCTAGACAACACTGATGCTTCCTCGGCGAGATCGTCGGCTCCTACGGTCTCTGCCGAGTCCTATTACGCGTAAAGGATAAAGGTCGTCACCATCAGCTTATACTACACAGACGACCACGGACACGCGCTCGCTCTGCAAATCAAGCAAGGCCATAGTCGCTATACTGTACGGCGAACAACATGGCTTCTTAGACATGAACGTCGGCATATGTGTTGAAGAAGGTCTGCCATTTGTTGCGCCGTGTGCCCGATACCGAGGATTCATGATCTTTGCAATAGTAAAAACATTCTCCTCGCGATCAGTTTAGCAAATCACTGAGGGAACTCGGACTGACGCCGTCGGCGTTACGTACTTTCCCGAGTATGGGATTATGACACGGCACATATTGGTTTGTCCTCATTGCGTCCTAACGCGATATATCGGCTGTGACTTGGAACAATTGTGATCCCTTCGGAATAAAAACCTAGCAGGAATGAAACACCAGTTGTACACCACCACAATGAGTTTTCTTTCGTATATCATGGACAAGGGATATAAAGTGACGGACGAGAAAATGGTGAAATATGCTAAATGTGAGTTTGATGTGCGTGTGGAGAAGAATGTCCATGTCAAGACAATAATCAAAACAAAATGAAAAAAACCAAGTTAAAAATATTCGAAGAGTGTTATCGTACCGTCCACATCACTGACCACAATTCTCCCAGACTCCTCATCAATCGCTACCCCGTTCCAATAGTTGCCGGCTCGTACGCGAAATGCCATGGGACGATGTGAACCATGCTGGCTAGTCGAGGATCCTCCTGTAGTCGTCAGTATCCGTCCTGTAAGTTGCTGATGTTGGAAGTCCCTATACTCCATCCCGTCTGGGTCACTGTGGTTGTCAAGTGAGAGCATAGTACCATGTCGTCCGAGAGCAACGGCCGACCTCGGTTCTGACCACACTGGAGAGTATATTGTCTGCACTAGAGTGGGTTGCACCAAGTATGGAAGGTTATATAGAGAAGTCTCCCGTCCTGGGACATATGAGGGATTTGGGTCAAGCACGAAATGATGCAATGTGTGCTCCCGCCAGAAATAGGTGGTTCTAGCTCGAATGACAATGTTGATTGGCGATGGACGGTGCAAGCGCGCAGCATGCCAGCTAACTTGCTTTGACATATTGACGTTGTCTATGATCTGATAGTGGAAGCTGTGCTGTGCGAGTGGATACGAGATTGGCACTCCCGGCGTTGCAATGTCGGTGGGTCGGGGAATGGTCGAGTAGAGCTCGACAGTCCAGATGAAGAATATTATCAGGTAATCGTCACAGAGATGCATTGCCTGCAATCGTCCTCCTAAAT
>NW_024541802.1:0-12834 GCF_016758755.1 Suillus discolor
TAAGACCTGACAACCATCGTTGCATCAGGCTCACATTCAGGAGGTAGGTAAAAAAACAGACGCACGTGCACGTTCCTCTATTCTGATGCATGTAGCTCGACTCGATGGCTCGTTCTAGCTCACCCTTCAGGTCTTTGCGTGTCAAGCAGACCGGGATTGGCTGTCTGCAAGGTAAATTCAGATATGCTCGCGATAGAGGTAGTCTCGAGCAATCTTACTTTTTGCGTCAAACCACTTCTTTCCCAACAAGCCTGGCAGTAAAGGAATTACACGCTCGTCTGCCAGGAACATTCCATTCTCTTTTAGCAGCATTCGCCTAGCTTCATAGGACTTGAATTTGCCCTTGAGTTTTGTGATGCCAACGACCCTTGATATGAATTTGATTTTATGAGACTCGAGAAGGTCTTTGTACTCTCGCTGAGGGTCTTTGGTGATGAGACAGACAGGCGTAACTCGTGGATCGATGAGAGCATGCTTGAGTGGGCTTGGACATGTCACAATTGTACATCCATTGAAAAGTAGCAAAACGTACATTTTGAATGGTTTGATCTTGTGTTCGGGGTGCATCCGCTTCACTGTGATTTGTAGCCACAGATATTGCTCGCTGGATGGTAAAAGTTCGGTTTCCTCCTGTTCCTTTTGTTTTTTTGAGGCATATGCATGCAGTGCGTGTACGGCTCGTGTGCACTGTTTCACGGAAACATGGGAGTCGATTAATTCGGTTTTCGCCATGGTGTGCACCCTTGAAGTCAAAATCTATGCAGTTTTTGTTCCGCTACCTTTAGTCTCATAGCTTAGTCAGCACGTATGTGGCGCGCGTGTGCTGGGATAAGAGGATTAAACTTCTACCTGTCGTCACAATATTTAGATCTTCTTGGCACCACCAGTCTTTTCAATCTCTTCGACTTATAAGGAATATTTCGTACATCGAGCAAGTATCTATTGCTTTGCAAACTTCACTACTTTCTGGCACGCGTCTTTGAAGGCATTGGCGAGAACTTCGAAATCTGAAATCTGTTTTTATCGGTAAGAATCAAGAAGGTATCTTCACGAACGGATTCGAATTCTCACCTCATTCCATATCTGCACGCTACACCTTGTCCACCATTTTCTATTGTGATAGTAAGGAACAGCATACACATTCCACTCAACCAACAACGTATTTATCAGCAGCTTGTTGATTTCATTCGAATATTTGATGTCTCCAGGAATGGGCAGTTCCACGTTGACCTGGCCAAGGAACATGAAGTAAATAGAGGAGCATAAAACTGGATTAACGCACCATATTTAGAGTCAAGTCGCCGTCAGGGTCCATGACGCTAGTTCCTAGGAGACTCGCCAGATGCTTTCCACCTGCAATTGCGAGATTGTGAGTGTATTCGTTGATCTTGTGCTCGCCGCCGAGCCACTGCCTGAAGTCCAAGGCTAGTCGCAAGTCAAAACAGTAGTGCTGATGACAACTTTGCACCAACCTGCGTTCACACTCAGGAATGGAACATAATCTATGGTCCCGTTCCCTAGCAATCAATAAGATATGGGCACTCAAGATTGATTTCTTCGAGAGGACTAACGTTCAAAAAGATTCACGAAACTTTGTGGGCCGTTGTAATCCTCGTCTCGAGGTGAGCAATAATTGCGTGGAGTAGGTATACAAGATTTGATAACATGTTGGTTTCTGACCCATCCCATTGTATATCAATCGATATTATGCTTCTGGAAGGTTGAAACATACCGTTCTGGAACATAAAGGATTGAGCAACTTCTCTTTGCAAAGAGCCATTTGTGACAAGTCTGTTCAGCTCAACCGGTCAAAAACGCAATATCACAAGTCAGAATTGATAAACTAACCGATACCCAAAAATCAGGCTTCGTCTCCGACAAGTTGATATCCAATTCCTGGCCAATTGAATGCGCGGCATCCACCACTGACCAAACACCTGCATCTCTGCAAATAGCTACCATCTCTTTCCAAGGGAGACGCACACCAGGGTTGGCCGCGATGGCGTCTATTAATGCGACAACCTTGCGAATCTGCTGGAGGTCGCTCTTTTCCGAAGTCACTCGGCGGATATGTTGTCGCCAGTTTTCCAGTATATCCGCGTGTGTGGTAGGGAACTGAAGATTTAATGTAGATACTTGTGGATATGGTGGAGTATCTCCGAGGTGCCTAATCGCTCGGGACACGGCGTTATAAGTTGTAGTCGCTGTTGTATGGGGAGAGGGAATAACATTGAGTAGGGGAACTTTCATATGATTATCTTGACCTACTCTCAATGATGATATCCCCTTCATGCCACTCGAAGTTGCGGAGAATTGTGTTTATGCCATGTAATGTATTAGGCACCAAAACACACTCATCAGTATTTGCCCCTATGAGCTTGGCTACTCGAGTACGAGCCTCGATCCAGTGGTGAACGCACTCGATGCGCAAGAATTTGTCTGGGTTAGCTTCGATGTGAGCGCTGAGCTTATCGCACGCAACTCTGACTGGCATGGGTAATGAACCATACGAACCTTCATGCATCGGTCATAAATCAATGTACGACATTGATCTCGCTTGGTAGAACTCACCATGGTTAAAGTTCACGTAAGATGGGTCAAACTCGAATAGCTATGCATAGCGTGCCCAAATAAAGGTGGGGCCTGTTTAGCGAGCTCCACATTGGATGTTAATGTGCCTTGGGCTAACTCGAAGGACACTGCGGTTTTCATGTCAGTCATGGCGTGCATGGGGTGTAGGGCAGTGTGCAACCACAGCCCAAGTCAAGTGCCCCAAAACCCACGGGCGATTTCAAAAGACTTGTCGTGGGAGCGCAAACGATGATCCATTTATCGCCACCGGTCATCCAGGCCGGTGCACCCACCAGAGCATATATCACTGCGAGCCAACGTTCCAACCGCGAGCCACGCAAATCTTGAGGTGGCATGCCGTTCAGTAGACCCACACATCGGGGATCGAGTGCTCATGCTAAGAACGTGAATAAATTGTGGCATACAGATTGATTCAGCGGGAACAAATAGAACCATGCAGAAGCCTGCAAAACACGGAATTTGAATAACGGGGGCGGAACAGCGTGGCAGTAGTATGACAAATAACACGAGTACAGGTGGCATGATACCTAAGCGGTTGGGACAGCGAGATGATGAAAGCAACAATAACAAGGTAGGCGGAGAAACTATTGCCACTGCCAGGCAGGTCACAGGGGAGTTACATTCTGGAAATGTTCGCCTTCACATGAGCACAAGGCTTAGCGCGACAACAAACAAAAACTTACGGCATCAACAAGCTTTGAGCGGAAGAAATATCAGGATTCCTTCTCATGGGCCATAAGGATGCAACGACCTCGGCAACCGTCTTGTGTTTGACCAACCATTTGATACTACAGAAGTTGCGCGCTATTGCCGAATCCGACTGGGCTTGAGGAGGTTGTCCGGGCTCACTGGTACCCTTTTCTTCTCGCCAGGTTACATATATGGGGACTTCTGCGGAAGCAGCGGGGGTGCTGCTATGCTCGATGCTGGATTGCTGGTAGCGGCATGGGCGTTGCTAGCGGGTAGATCTCCCCGAACGATGAGCTGCTGGCTGACTTGCAATTCATTATAACATCTGAGTTCCACATGGAACCCACATGATTTAGGTAGACGGTAGGCGCAAGGCCGGCCTAGCTTGTACTACTGACATCAAGTCAAGTAAAAACTCAGAGCCCTTCCCTTTGTCAGACTAGCCATGTGGGCAAAGGCTTCGAGTAAAATGACAAGGAGTAACTTGCATACCTTGTGTGCAGGGTGCATCCGTCTCCGAGTCAGTGTTTGCAGTGGCCACAGATATAGTTCGTTTTCGACCTGCTCCTTCTGTTTGAGGTATACGCGTGCAGTACATGTACAGCTCGAGTAAGCTAGGCCTCACCCCAGCATTGAACATGTCGGAGGTACCTACTCGATGACAGTTTATTCGCTGTTTGAATGACCAGCAAAGAAAAATCAATTGTTAGAGTTTTTGACTGGCAGGCACCTGGCAATTTGCCATTTGTGAAGCAAGTTGTCGGCAAGATGTCGGAGTTGAACTGAGTGTGATCATGTGCCGAGTGCAAATATCAAGATTGACTTCTGGAACAACTTGAAATATCTAGATAAGCTCATTGACTCAGTTCTAACCAGACTAGCCCTTCATGATCACCCAGTCCGCTCCCCCTTTGCCACAAGATAACGGAGTCGATTTTTGCTAGGGTAGTGACCAGAATTGCTTCCGTACCGCTGGCATTTGAATTATTTACGTAATATGTATTAGAGTTGGTAGTAACTCCCTTCGACTACTGCGGCCAACTCTCAACCCCAACTCTTCAAGATCTTCAATTAATCTTCATCAATGTGTCATTTCACCGACGCCGCAATGCTGACTACTCTATTCGAGCTAGCATATTTACACCAAGGAGGTGTTTCCCGATGAGTAATGCGAGTTTGTCGCATGATTGAACAGGAAACATTGACCATTTGTCAGTGGAACGACAAGTGCGAAGGGTACCTCGGATGCATGTGGCACGCACGGCACCAGTCCTGCAGCACTCAATGGAGGAACGGACACAGGCGATTTAGGACATCACTGTGACCTGCCTAGGGATGTCCTACCATCAAGTTCTAAGTATGCCCCGTGGCAACTTATATCAAGCTAGTACTGACAGCAAGGACTCGGAGGTGCCTCGTATTCCATGAGGGAGTGCGACAAAGCTGGAAACATATATTTTTCCGAAGAGGAGACACCAGTGTAAGCCCCGGCAACGCCCACGCAAGTTATTGGAGAATACGTCCAGCAAAGGAGATGGTGGGACAAGAAAGTCAGTCGCATGAAAAGTAGGTGAAGCTGTTCAAGGACAGAGTATTTGATATGCTTTGATCCCGCGGTTCAAAATCGTTCGGCTCGTAATCACTAGTGCAACTGTATGTTCAATCCCGCCCAAATCTCCCGATGTATTGTACAGTTTCAGACATCAAAACCTTTCGATCTCTGAAATTATTCTTATATATCTAGTTTATATGGTAGCTCACAGAAAAAAATTGTAAATAGCATCTCGTACAATTCCATGAGCCGATCCATGACTGCTATAGCGCGACACGGGCCATCCATGTATTCGGAGATCTTCCTATTAGCATCAGCTCTAAGACTGAGCATCGTATCTACAGGATCATAAACCTGGGTGAGTGCTAGACCAGCGGCAGTCCTGTGAACCATCATTAGTCGATCATCGAATATATCTACAAGGAACTTGCCCAATGATCTTTAGCTCTTCCGGGGTTCGTTTTTTAGCAAGCCACATGGTCATGAGGCCTGAGGCCTGTTTGGTGTGATTTGTAACTGCCTGCCAGCGATACTATGGGTTCAGGGGCCATAAATTCAGAAATACGTCAGACTGCATTCTGAGCTTCACAATACCCAATCCGTTCTTACACCAGGTGTTTGTGGCAATGTGTAGAAGATCACGCAATCGTCTAGCACGAGATAAGTAAACATTACATTGGACTGCAGATGGCACTCAAGTACTCACGGATTAGCATTCGGCTGTTTGGTTTCATTGCCTTGCGAATGTTACGGAGGATCGTCGCCGGCCCGCTACCTCGGTGTCTGGCCAAAATTGTACCTTGATTATGTAGTAAGAGAATCGAACTACCGGTGACGAATGAAAGCGTGATTAGGCTCTTCAAGTTGCATAGTAGTAGACATCCTTCCCAAGAATAGGTGCGTCCTCAGGAAAATTGATTGGGATGGACCTTAGGAGCATGCCCAATCGATGGCTAATGTAATGTTCATGTGCACTGGATGCCTGAACGTGCTTGTACTATGACTTCTGGGGATCCCGATTGGTTATCCTAAGGTGAGGGAGCATTTTCGCCACAGGAGTGGAAAATGTTCCAATGCCAGATCCGCCACAGACGATCCAAAGATTAGGCTTACGACCTGCCTCTTAGATATGTTAATGATTTGAAAATCACTTGGCGTGCAGCTGAGGAGTTGATAATGTCCCTGGGCAAATGTAAGTATCGTTGAGCGCATGCATGTAGTTGCGAAGGTACATGCCCTGTCTTTCGAGGACACATAAACATTGACCCTGATCATGATCACGATATGACGTATGGATAAAATCACCCATTTATTGGTATCCAACACGACCGCCTGCGCCCTCCACGGAAGAACTTGGTAGTGATCCCGGAAGATCTGGTCAGAATCTACCTATCTCCAAAGATCTACGTGCCAGGCGGCCTAAATTATGTTGGGGGCGCCCGGCAGAGCAAACGTTCTGCCAACCAATTTTGCTGTTATCGCACATCATGATCGCGCTCCCAAGCGGAGCTGAAGACCACATATCGAGAAGAAATCTCGCAGGCCAACCGAGGCCAACGGCAAGTTTCAGTATTACCTTTCTGACATCCCTCTCCTCGGGTTGTTCGCTAACCTTCAAAGTACTACCCTTTTTGCAACGTCCCAAGTGGAGTAAGTACATCTGGGGCAAATCTGGAGCTCGGTACATAAGGGAACTCTCGTATACCATAAAAAGTGCAGGTTCGTACCAATGGAAGCCAACGGAAGGCAGATCAGCCAGAAGATTCACAGCACGATGCAAAAGAGGGGTAAGCACTAAGTGCTAAGCTTTGGTAGTTTTCAAATTCTGACTACATGTCAAATTCAAATTCCGAGTCCGAGTCGTCTTTCTTGCTTTGCGCCCGTGCATTTTTGGGTGCCCGAGTATTCGTACTTGTGGCAGCAGACCGCATGCGAGAAGACGTATCATCATCATCATCCTCTTCTTCAGAGTCGTCGCCATCGGTCGCTCGTCGTTCCCCCAGAGGCCCACGGGAAATATCTAAGGCACCACATAAAATCAGAAGTGCCTCGAGTTCTGCAATGATTCTTAGACTTGATATGCAATGGTATCAAGGATAAGCTTGCCTTCAAGCTGTCTTTCACGATCGGCTCCCCATGCAATGAGTTGATTCCGTATTTCCCCCTTGCGGTATACAATTAACATGGGAACTCGAGAATCTGGGAGGTCTGCAATGCATTTGTTGCCTACGATTGACACGAACTTTGAGTGCGGATATCGACTTGCTAGAGTGTGTATATGCCCAAAAGTTCTGTCGCTCCGAGGAATTCTGGTTGTTTACTCAGATGAATACCTGAGCTGCCAGGAACAGAGAAGAACTGACCCGTCCTTGTATAAGAAGCAAATCACGCCAGTGCCTTTCTCTTCTTCATCACCCTCTTCATCAATCTTACTAGCCTCAGTGACCTCCCTGGTATAATCATCGCGTCCGATTGGATAGACTCTCCCAAAGCGGGCGCGTTTCTGCTGCAGTTGCTCCTGAGCTAATCGCTGTCTCCGATATGAATCGATATCACGGTCTAGGTCTTCGTCAGTGATCTCTTCGCCCAGCTCTTTTAGCTCTTCTAAAGTAAGATCATCGAGCACGTCGTGTAACTTTGGAGAGCTCGGGGGTGAAGGGGTAGGGGGAGTAGTCTCTTTAGGAGGGATGATGCCGTACTTGCGGAGAGCATCGTTGCTGGGCACGTATATAGGCAAGTATAGAGGAAGTAGATAATATTTGCTCACAATTCCGTATCTTCGTTGGGATTGACTGCCATGGTGGAGAGGCTTTTACGTGCGCGTGAGTTGAGTTCCGCAGGTAATGCGCAGATTTCGCCTGCTGCTTTATTTGGTGTTGTGTAAATTGATCATTTATTCCGAACAAGTTCATCTGTGAATGAAACATGAAGACATTGCTGGCTACTAGTATTGTTGCATTTACCCTCGCAGCTAGTACCGGTGCATACTGGAATTCTCGGCCATACCAACTGACACTTCGACGGGAAACCAATACTATAAGCTCATGTGACATCGTGTCTTTCGGCGAAACACAGTTGCACAAGAGTCTCTTGCCATCGACATCAAGGCAAATCATCAGGCAGCACAATGCTGTACCATCTGCTGGATCACTTGGCGACAAAGAGATAATACGCTTTCTATCATATAACACCAACGAATTATGGCTTCGTGCGCAGCTGGAGTGCTCAAATGACTTATCGTTTGTTGGACCAAGTGGACTCAGTGGGCTCGAGACGCAGGTGCCATTTAGGGATCAAGGGGTGTTGCATGGTGTTATGTTAGATGTACCAGTCCCGCCGCTAGAAGTTGTCAGTCTTTTGCAATCTGGGCCGTCAGACAACCGTATCGGCCTTGCTTTCTTCTCTGACGGGTGTGCGTTTTCATCTGTCTTTCTGCATGTCACATCCTCAGTCCTTGCCTAATGTACAGACACAATGCGTGAAAGAGACAAGTTTCTTGATGACGCAATGCGTTTGGTCACCGACTTGTCATCAAATCAGACGTTCTCCACCGTCAGGCCTCTATTGAACTTCTGGGCCGTGTTCTCACCTAGTCAAGAAGTTAGTGCTCTCAAATTGGTTACTAAGCTCTAGGCTGATTCATCCTCCAGAGCGGCGTAGGTGTCAATGGGAAAGCTAAGAGGTACTTATCATATCCATGACATGCATGATCCTTTACTTCATACACATTCCGGCTTAGGACTCCCTTTGGTTTATACCGCGATGGCACGGAATTGAGGGGCCTATACGCAAATAACTCTGATGTTGCGTTAATGGCCTGTGCGTCTCTCGGAAATAAATGTAACTATGCGATTCTCCTTGGTACGTGTTTTGAATCAGGAATACATCCTTCAACTACTTCTCTCAGGCTTACTTCATTATCAAAGGCAATGATCCATTATATGGTGGTAAGATATCCAGTACTTATCTTTAAATACTGCATCACACTGACCACTCTCCCATGTGCAGGGCTTGGCGGAGAATATACGTATGTTTGCGATTCCGCATTAACTTGTTATCTTCGACATACTCACAAAAGGTGTGAAGGACAACTACTGCCTCCCTAGCAAACGGGGCGTTGGTCCTTCGACACGAGATTGGTCACTCCATCATCGACGTAGGCGAAGAATATGACGGAGGATTTGCTTATTTCGGTGTTAATGCTGTTCACAATCTCTCAGACGTGACATGGACACACTGGCTCGAGCACAAGGAAGATGATGCAAACTTGTTCCGCGCAGAACGGTCTACGATGCCGATGCAAGCGTATCCGTGGACACTGTTGAATACGACTCAACCATGGACGATTTCTTTCTTGTCGTCAGGAAACTACGCACGCCATTTGATCAAGTTCTCGCTGTCTAGCCTCCCAGATCAAGATGATTTGGTTATCTTGTTCGACAAAGTAGATTTACGCTGGACGCCAAGAAAAGATATCGGCGTGGATAGGTGGCACTATGATGTTTATGAGGACACGTCATTGAGCACTGGCGTGCATGAAATCTCATTTGTCCTGAAGAACAACGCTCTTGAAGGAAGCGCCCAATTATGCAGTGTAGAGGTACTGGAATATGGGACAGAGGCTGAGTATGATGTGATCACGCCTATCCATTAACTTGGTAGATCTAACACCGATGACAGATTCAACGCGACGCTTGGTCACTATGGCGTGTTCCCGACGTGAGTGGGTGGTTTTTATGTTAAGGAGTTTAAGCTATTAACTGGTGTGAAGGTTCAGCATGGATAATGATACGTCTTATCGTCCGACGAACGACGATTGTCTCATGCGCAGCGTCACCAAGCCCAACTTCTGCAAAGTGTGCTTGGAGGGCCTTTGGCTATCGCTGCTCAAACGTATCGATCTCATCGACAACTTCAAGATAATGTGTGGGGATGATCGCCACAGAACGTTCGAGGTCGATCTGGTTCCGCTTGCCGAATTTAGAGAACATCCCGTCTCCAGCGAGGAAAGCTACACCATCGCCTGGTCGAAGGACGGGAAAGTACTTCCGCAGTTTGCGAATATGACACATGTAGACGTGGGGGATGAAGTTGGGACGTACCATGTAGATGTTCAGTTCTCGACGGAGGAAGTGCGTGTAGATAAAGATGGACTGCTTGGAGCTAGCAGGTCGTTCACTGTTACTGAGCCTTGCCTCTGAGTTGTACGATAAGATGTTAACACCTTAAGCCTGAAAATTGACCAAGTCTAGTGGTTGCCTCTCGATTCTCCGTCCACATATCCCAAGTCATGTCATACTATTAATGTTTCTAACTTTTGCACTTGCAACTCGCGATGCAAAACAAGAATATCACTGATGATGTATGTGTAAGTGAGTCAATCCGGAGTACTAGAGCACTAAAATAGTTTGAGTGTATACCGGCCATGGATCCATAATATACAAGGTAAACGAGCGGCATAAGAAGAGGGACGGATGTGTCCTGCGACAGGGCAATGGTATGAGTGGAGGAGGGTACGGAGCGCAAAGTGACGAGAGGTATGACACTCCAGTTGTCTTGAGTGGTAAGGTATGCGGAAAAAGAGGAACCCCAATATGCAAGGAAATCCGAACGACGCGGCTAAGAGAGGAATGGAGATGACATATGTGCAAATGTGGATGAAAAGGGAAAGTGAAAAGTGAAAACATGGGACAATGAAGAGAACGAACACATGCTTGGATATCGTCGTAATCACATAACAACGCACTTGCAGCACCCAGCGCCTGTGTCTTCATCATCGTGAGGTACTTGCTGTGGTGACTCGAGGTCAGTGGATGGTCGCGTAACGTTGATGGTCGGAATGTCTGTACGTCGGTAGTGCGAGAACGGTGCTGGAGAATCAGGAGGACGTGGGGTCGTTTTCCGACGGGCTGGACGGATAGGTCTCTCTGGTTCTTCGGTGAGGGGTAGCAGTGCTGGAGGTGGGCTTTCAGGTCTCAATGCTGGTGTCTCCTGAATCATGCTTGGTAGCTTGCCGAATTCATCCATTGGTACCTCCTCTCCCCGAGGCGCACGATACTTGGAGTAATCGTAACCAAAAGTGCCAGGCGCCTGATGCAAACATCAGCAATTGGTCGGATACGATAATTGGAAATGCACTTACTGGAGCAACAGGACCGGGAGGTTTTGGACGAGGGCTGCCATCTGCTTGCTCGTACTGACCATCTAGACCTTTCTTGCGCGCAACAACCGGTAATACCACCTGAAAAGCGATCAGCGAAACAATCAATATAACTACTCTTATCTTATCACCTCGTCCCAGGTGCCCGACTTCTGAACTGGTTGGGTCCACGTGGGTATGGCGTCAACCATACCATCTCCTTCGGGAGTTGGATATGAAGCGACCGAACCGCGATTGTCCTCCTTCCGTCGTGCAGCGGAAGGTGGCGTCTTCGCTTTCGTCTTGGACTTCTTCGGTGTTGAAGGCGACACCGGTCTATTCGTGCGACGTTTGTTACCTGGTGGATGATCAGGCGATTGACTCTGCGATCGTGAATATGACCGCCGATGGGGACTTGTGATGGAATCAGGAGGAGATGGGATCAGAGTTTCGGAACTGCGTGTCGTTTCAATGGATGTATTGGCTCTGAGGGGTTCCGAGGCTGTACGTGCAACGGGTATCCGAGAGGGTGGTATCTCGGTATTGATAGTAGGGTGTGCTTCACTGCGGGTATTCTCTGCAGATAACCTGACTAGACCAGGCGTAGACGCACTGTATGGAGGATGAATGGTGACGTCTTCTGTACCGTCGTATGCGTTATAGAAATCCTCTGGGTCAGCGTCATGATCACCATCAATGTCCGTAGGTGGGCTCTCGTCCAGCACCATATCCGCCTCTTTTGCTTTCTGTTCATCTAGATACAGACTCTCCCTTTCCCGTAGGCCAGAAGCACTATCAGCTCTCTTTCGTCTACGGCTGTACTCCAAAGCGGTAGAGAAATCCCGAGGTGCAAAACGGTGCGTACTTGACTTCGTGTCGTGTCCGAAGTTAGCGATACGCAACATCTCCATGCGTTTACCTACACGCAATTCCCCGACGCCACCGTTCCTATGTACGTCTCCTCTGTACCAATGTTCAAATGGACGTTCTTCTGATTCATTGGAAGGCCGCGGAGGCGCAAAGGTAGTGTCGTGGTGAGACTTTTTGGAGAGAATAGAGGAACTGATAGAACTCGCCCCAAATGGAGCAGGTTCATTCATGATATTTGATCTCTGATGTCGAATGGTGGCATTTGACAAAGTAGGGTCAGTCTCGTCAATAATCCAGAGATCAGGAGACGTGTCAGAAGTAGGCGTCTGGTGGGAAAGGACGTCATTACGACTTTCTGTACCAGTCGCGATACTCTGGTCATGACTGGAAGTACTTATGGTTCTCCCCCGCGCGGCCATCGGTATTCGGGTGGGCTTCACGTCAGAGGTGCGGGGGGAAGTAGGGCGAGAAGGATCTGGGGTGGGTAGAGCGTGTCCGTTCGCGTAGCCGTTAAGTTGAGAAGAAGAATCGTACAAGTATGGTTGAGAACTGTGCGAGCGCGTGTATATGGAGGATTGTGTGAGGAAGCGCCGTTGGCACGGGATGCTTCTGAAGGACTTCTTGATTGTTGCAAGCTTGGTCTGGGTATAGCACTAAGTTTCTTGTGTTCTGGAGAATAAAGTGAATTTGGGGTCTGATCTCGCAGAGTATGGCCCGAAATTGAAGGAGCGTTCGACCTTGGTGTGTCGTCCGTAGAAGAAAAGGATGCCACTGACAAACGTTTAGCAAGGATACGACTTTCGCTTTCTAGTCCTGGAAAAAAAGGAAGAGAAGGCGGGTCCGTCAGAATTCTATGCCTGAGGCTTCTGGACAGGAACGTTATGGTATTATATACGTACTTTTGCGAAGAGTGGGCACGATTGTATCGTCCCAGTGTTGGGAGAGCTGATTGTGCTGTTTCAGTCAAAGCCATTAAGTGAACAATTAAATG